>NC_135666.1:41727454-42012983 GCF_964188315.1 Podarcis muralis
TCTCTGTGTGTGTTTTCTGTGCCAATTGCTTAATTTTACTGTATTTAAAACCGTGTTCCATTGGCCCTTTCCTATCTTCGTATTCCTTTCAGAACAGAGTCCTTCATTGCAAGCGACGTCTCCACAAGGTGCTTGTAAAAGCCCTATAGAGTTGGCTTGTAAAGTGTTGAATAGAATCCTTAAACCTGTTAAGAATTAATAAGTTGTGGGGAGGAGGGAGAGCAAGGGGGCATGACAGTTAAACTTAAGTACACGCTTTTGGGAGAAATGGCTGCTCTTCTGAAAGAAAGTGATGAGGGAAGCAAGCACTTTATAGCGTTGGGTAACTGCCGCATCTTGCCATTTTATTAGATGGTACTTAAAATTATGAAATTAATTGCCCAGAGAGCAAAAAATATAAGGGGGTGAAGCAGTAAACGTGTTTAAAAAGGTTTGGCTATTGCAGTTGACATTTATGTCAGAGGATCTCGGAGGAGTGTTAAAACGTACACGTCCTGCTCTTAGAAAAGGCTATCTCTTGTCGCTCCGCTTCATTTGTGGAAAGTTTTAAGAGCAGCTGAGAGAAATTTAATATGAGCAATGATTAGTTATCTTTTGGCGCCCGGACAAGACATCCATTGTGTAGCTGTTCTCTTATTGTGAACTTATGAAAACTACCCTGAATATATTATGTCACTTGAAAGCAAGGACTAAGCTTGCCTGTGTGTTGTTGCCTTTTTCTTGTCTTCCTTCCTTTATAGTGTCGGGGCCGCACTTGCGTTCCGTTACCTCCAGATGTAAAAAATGGAAGAGTTGAAGGGGGGAAAAAGCATGCTATTTTTATAAGGAGGACAAAAGCTGGCAATAATCTGATAGCAAACGTTCCATACATAACGCGAACAAAACTTTCAGGGTCTTGCAGCCTTTTAAGGAAGAAGAAGAAGAAGAGTTTGGATTTGATATCCCGCTTTATCACTACCCTAGGGAGTCTCAAAGCGGCTAACATTCTCCTTTCCCTTCCTCCCACACAACAAACACTCTGTGACGTGAGTGGGGCTGAGAGACTTCAAAGAAGTGTGATTGGCCCAAGGTTACCCAGCAGCTGCATGTGGAGGAGCGGGGAAGCGAACCCGGTTCACCAGATTACGAGTCCACCGCTCTTAACCACTACACCACACTGGCTCTCAGAAAGTCGCTTAGTTATTAGCATTAGTAGACTGAGGTTTGGAAACGAAGGAGGAAGAGTTTTATCAGTGATTAACACTGGAAGTGGAACAAAATCTAAGGCATACTAATATTCAATCCAATTTGTAGAATCAGTTGAGCATTCCTAGGGTACCAGATTAATATTGGCACCTGTCTATCTCAAGAGGCAATGGAGTGTGCTTCCTGGGGTGAAGCCAAACTGCTGTGCTAGCAGCACCAAAGTGACCTGCTCGGCGCGCAAAACTGGGCAGGGTGCATGGAGGTCTTGGGCTGCCCAGAGGACAAGACCCTCCTCTTGACTTCGCTGGTATGGTCCAAAGGAAAAGCAGTTTGGCACCAGCATGTCTGCAAGAATTGGCAGAAGGAGGCGTACAATATGCCATCCAACTGTCTTAGGGACTCCACTCTGGAGTTGTATTGGGTTTCCTCCTTAGCCTTTTCTTCTTCTGAAGATGTCCTGCAAGGTAGCAGAGGTTTAGGAACAGAGTTTTCCTTCTCCAAAATGGGCTACTTTCCGAGGTTGACGAACCCCACCTGACCCTCACTTCCCTCTACAGCAGCCTTTCTCAACCTGTGGGTCCCCAGATGTTGTTGAACTACAACTCCCATCACCCCTAGCTAGCAAGGCCAGAGCTCAGGGATGATGGGAGTTGTAGTCCAAAACATCTGGGGACCTACAGGTTGAGAATCGCTGCTCTACAGCATGTGCAAAAGCTGCCTCCTTGACCATTGGACCCACTCTTGGTCTCATCCACTCAATCCACCGGATCTTCAACATGCAGGGGAAGTCCCTAAATCACCAAGGGTTTGAGACCCATTATCAGTGTTTGAAATTCTCTGGGCACATTTTGAGTTCAGTGGGACTTCCTCCCAGGTGAGAATGTGTAACATTGCAGCGCTGAAATACACGGCTTAACGCCCATTGATTTTGGTGACTTCAAGCACTGCTCAGGCAATATGCCTGAACAGAAAATTTTGTGTGTAGGAAGCACAGGGCAGGATGTTGCTTGGCCCTGTGCCTCCTATATATGGAAAGAGATTTCCTGATGAGGCATAAGGCCTGAACAAGGCTGGACCCAATCCAGTGAAATGCTTTCAATCCAGCATTGGGAGCTGCTGTCCTTTGGGTAAACCCTTCTGACACTAGTTCAACCTCAGGTCTCCCTAAAATAACATTTCCTGCTCTTTAGTTTTTACAACCACTAGAAAGTCTGCTAGTGCACACCTCCCATACAAGTGATTGTGTCAGAATGCAAGCTTTTAATTCCCTCCCCCATCCCGGAATGTATTAATATTATATATACACCCACCCACATAAATCACACTTTACGTTCTTTAGTAAAAGGAGATGATTCCTCTGGTTTTATTTGGGGTGAGTGTAATCTTTATTGGTGTCAACATTGGCCTGATTAACACACAGTTACACAACTTGTTAGGCAAGTTTGTCCCAGCACTTCTCATTCTCATGACTAATAGAAGCTTGGCAAGGCAGGAAGATTTTTTTCAAAGGGGATCTCTCTGCTTCTAGAATGTGGCTGTCATGTGCTTAGCTTATTAAAAACAATTGAAAGACTTTTCGATTTTTTTATGCAGTAAGTGAATGGTGGAGAGATGATTCTGGACCTTTTCTTTGTTTCTGGGCATTACTAAGGGTAAGGTAAAGGTAAAGGGACCCCTGACCGTTAGGTCCAGTCGCGGATGACTCTGGGATTGCGGTGCTCATCTCGCTTTACAGGCCGAGGGAGCTGGCGTACAGCTTCCGGGTCATGTGGCCAACATGACTAAGCCACTTCTGGAGAACCAGAGTAGCGCATGGAAACACTGTTTACCTTCCCGCCGGAGTGGTACCTATTTATCTACTTGCACTTTGATGTGCTTTTGAACTGCTAGCTTGGCAGGAGCAGGGACTGAGCAATGGGAATTCACCCCGTCATGGGGATTCAAACCGCCAACCTTCTGATCCTAGGCTCTATGCTTTGGACCACAGCGCCACCCGCATCCCAAGGGTACTTACCGTATATTGCAACTAATACAGGTGTTCCCTGGTCCAATTTGATGGCATCTACCTTCCGTTCAAATGGGGTGTGATGGGTATGTGGCAACTTGAGTGCATTTGCTGTGGGGGCATGCCGTATTCGATGAATTAATATTCAGTGAGATTGGCTCTAGTAACTTCCTTATTGGGGCTGTGCCAGTTAGGGTACAAATTTTGTGTCTAAATGACTAGCCACAAAATACTCCAAACAGTTCTGTTCTTTAAGATCCACAAAGACTTCCCTTTTCATTATTCTGCGAAAGTGACACTTTCATACTGAAAGGGTTTCCCAACTTCGTGCTTAATGGCACCTCATGGGGGTGAGGGCAGGGAATTTAAAACCCATCTCCCAGTGCCGTGGCTAGGAGCTCCAGGTGTGTTTAACCAAAACGAACAAAGATGTTGGGACATCCAGTCACAGACTAGTGTTGCTTCTCGTTTGGCATTTACGTGGAGCGGATACGGAGTTTTAATTCGCTTTATATATTTAAACAATTCAGATTAAAGTTTTCGTAATGGAGGTGCATTCACACATTAGTTGTGACATGGAGCCTGACCCAGAATATCTGTGGAAGAATTCTGTGGAGCTTTAAAACTTGCAGTCCTACCAGCGCAGTTGCTACACTAAAAGAGAACAATGCAGCCTCTTATCATTATTACACACCTAAAGCATTACCTCTGGTCTAGGTACACTGGATAATATAATTAGTTATTGTTCAAAATTACATACCATAATTAAGAGGCCACGCTGTGGGTGTGCTTTTCTAGGTTGTAGAAAAAGGACAGGGAGAGGTAGTAGCTGATGAGAGGAGATTCACGGATGGTATTTTGCTCCTTGACAGTCCCATACTCAACAGAGCTCATCTTGTTGTTGTTCTTCAAAAAGCTTTGCTGATTCTGTGTGTGTGACTCACTGCCAACGTGTTTACCTGAGAATAAGCACTTTCTGTTTATACATGTGTGGGTTATTTATCCCCATGTCACTGGAAAATTAAGGCACATTGACCTGCACTCAGAATGTTTGTTGAAGGAAGACCTTTGTGTGAATCTGGTAGTTGGGTCATGGGTCTTGTTTACTGGCGTTTAAAGTGTCACTGATACAGTAGCTGTCTGCATTAACACCTCGCTTACATGAATTGAGCAGTTTCCCTGGGTTTCAGCACAATCGCTTATACCTACACAATTCAAAAAATTTGCAGTAAGCATACCAGCTTGGTTTGGGCTAGACTATCACTAGGGCTTGTTCCTAGCAAACTGTTTTTTCATGCTGGAAAAATAGTGCGAAACCAAAACGTACGTGTGACATTTCTAAACTACAAAGGGAATTACATTTTATCGCCAAACTTGCTAGGTGCTTGGAGGTGGAGTGCTTAGCTGTTAAATACAATGACTTAAAAGAAAGAAAGAAAAATGAAGTATTTGAAAAGTGATAACCCTGCGTGCTAATGTGAGACACATGGATCCCCCTTGCATTGCTGAGTTGTATATAATTTGTCGATCAAGGAAAACTCTTGGTGCGTTTGGTGAAGTGGGCTCTGGCCTGTGAAAGCTTTTGCTTTTGTTCATTTTGTAAAGTTGTCACCAGGCTCTTGGTTTTTATTGCGATACGCGGCGTGAAAATAAGGGAAAGTGTGAGTATTTGGCACACGTCCTAAGTTGTCACTATTAACTTCATCTTTGCTTGCTTTGAAAGTTTGTTTGTTTGCCTCTTTTGACAGTACTTTTGTATTCCAGCTATTCTGCAGACGGATAGGAAGGGAAGTATTTCTAAGGTAATCTGAGAGGAAATAACTATGCTAATAGATTTTGTTTCATTAGGGTGAAAAAGTAAAAGACGATGCTTGAAAACTTTGATGTGCATGATTAATAGAAGCAGTACTATTAAAGTCTACCACACCCACAGGAATATTGGAACCTATTATGCTATGATTATAATACATTAATTTGGCATACACTTTTTACTGGAAAAGTGTAGCTTGCTTCTCGATGGTGTTTTCTGACATGATGGGCTAGATTAACGAGTGGAATCTGCTGTTAACCACAGTGGGGTTTGTTCAAAATAAATTAAAATAGGTCTGTGGGAAGCAACAGAGCCTCTGCAGAGCTAAAGGATTTATATAGATTTTAAACCAACTGTGGTTTTAAAAGCAGCCCGGTATTTTTATAGCAGGCAGGCATGGCTACTTTAGACGGTGCCGCAGTCCGTACCGTTACTGAAGCTGGTGCGATACTGCCTCATTCCTTAACAATATACATTTTTGCTTTAAATAGCATATTCCTCATTAAATGTCTAAAGCAGGTGCCCTGAGCTACTGGTGTAAAATCTCCTTGAAGTGTTTCTCATTGCATTATGGAAGGAGCGTTTGACTCCAGAGACAGCATGAGTGTTGATTTGTTGCCTTGTCTAAAGTAAGCTCCTTGTGGAGTTTGATGGTTTTTATCAATTTTCCCGGAGTTCAGCAGTTTTGCAAGTACCATGTAATGCATAATTACCTCTCTGGTGTTTACTAATGTTAATTGTTAACAGTGAAATCTGATAAGAGTGGGAGATCTGATAAGCAAACTACAGTGCCTATGCCTTTCTTAAGGATGGAGTTCAATATTCCTCAAATGCATGCATGCTCTGCTGTTCCCCTGCTGAAGAAAGAGGCTTAGTGTTTGCAGGAATTAGGAGTACAATATAGATTACAGAACTTAATTATTTGATGCTTAGCTTTTATTTTCCTCCACTCCAACGCCCAGATTCAAACGGCACCCTGAGACCATGCAGCCCAACCTGCATTTTTTACTTCAAATCTGCAATCCAGTGTGCACGTACAGGAGTAAAAGTCCTTTTCAACTCAGTAGGACCTGCTTCCGAGTAAGCTCGCCTGGGGATTGTGCTGCATATTATCTTAGCGTCATGTGGGCAACTCACAAAGTGTAAACCTCACGCTCAGCAGACTGCCTTGGAGCTGTGCCACGTTTTTCGGATAGCTTTTTACCTGGCGACATAGGGAATAACATAGCCACATTTTTCATGCTATCTCTTGCAATAAAAGCATGCGTATAATTGCAGTTTTTCCTGTGCTCAGTGAGCATCATTTCAACCTTTCAACGCACATTTTAAAATTTTGTTTTCTACCTGCCTGTTTATGATTTATCAGTTTGCTAAGGGACACCAGGTGAAATGGGGAATAAGGCAAAATACCGATGTTTTTGTAAACTCGTAGGGGAAGTTAGAATCTTAAATAGATGGGAGAGGTCGGCGAATCCACCACCGCATCTTTCACAAGAAGCCTCACTGATCTTTGAGGCCTGTGAGCTTCTTCGGGTCTGGGAAATGGGGAGAAAAACCAAGTGTCCCTCTCTTCCCACCCCACTTTGATGTGTGTTTGTAGCTCTGTTGCTTCAATGGTCAAGGAGAGGGAGTTTCTTGCTGCAGAAGCTTGTGGAAAGCAGGAATTCATAGCTCTGCTCAGGGCAAGAGCCTGCCTGGGTTGGAGCATCGCTAAGTTGCTCAAAAGCCACAGAGTGAGAGTCTCTTGGCACAAGGGGTCAGCAAACTTTTTCAGCAGGGGGCCAGTCCACTGTCCCTCAGACCTTGTGGGGGGCCGGACTAGATTTTGAAAAAAATATATGAACGAATTCCTATGCCCCACAAATAACCCAGAGATGCATTTTAAATAAAAACACACATTCTACTCAGGTAAAAACACCAGGCAGGCCCCACAAATAACCCAGAGATGCATTTTAAATAAAAGGACACATTCTACTCATGAAAAAACACGCTGTCCATGGGCCAGATTGAGAAGGTGATTGGGCCGGATCCGGCCTCCAGGCCTTAGTTTGCCTACCCATGCACAAGAGTGTGAGAGACAAAGGGGGAGGGAGGGGGCTGCTATAAGTGGGGGGGGATGTGGGGGGGGTGGAGACTGTTTTCAAGACCACTGGTTGGTTATTTAATCACTTACAGTATTTAATAGGTTTGAATGTCTTGCATATGTTTTACATGGTTAAATTGAAAAAAATTAATTTTTGCCATTGCAGTTATTCTTGTTTACCAAACAACAGAATTGTTAATTTGTTGCCTATTGGACCTGTTTATGTGAATTTTTTTATTGTTGCTTTTCCTGTTTGTTTTTATTACTTTGTCCCTTGTTGTGGGATTGAAAATATTCAACAAGCTAGAAATGCTGTTTAAAAATTGTGGGAAATTATTCCATTGCTGTTTCAAGAATAGGCTTTGCATGTTGATGCAAACTTGATAACTTATGGGATGTATGCTATAATTGTGGATTTTTTTAAAAAAAATTGTAAGGTGAAGCACTGTTGCTTATATATTAAATAAGCTTCTGGAATTGAATAGGACAAGCTGGGGAATTAGGGGCCCCTTGCGGAATAGAACTGCTTGATTTTATTTTCTATTTCAAAGCCAATACTAAATGGATTAATTTCTCCTGAACCATTTTTACCAGGGCTTGCTTCTAAATTGAAGTGATTATTGCTGGACTAAGTAGAGGGTTCAGTATACTCTTGAGAATAACCTAGCCATCCTTCTGACCTCACCCAGAAAAAAGGCTGTGTATTTTGTAAGCCTTTAAGTATGATGTAGAAATTGAACTATTTTATTTTTTAAAAAACCGCTGTGCCATTGAATTGGCCTTTTCACAAAAGTATTTTGCTTTTTAATCTGTTTGCGCCTCAAAAAGCATGCTGCTTATAACCAAAGGAAAAATATTCTCAATTACAGTTCAATTTGTGTGAGTGCTATTGCATATAATAATGTAATTCTAGTATTTATATAGCACCCTGACTACATTGTCAGACTGCTTCACATAGCTTAGCTTGAACAAAAAAAAATTCCTTCCAGTAGCACCTTAAAGACCAACTAAGCTAGTTCTTGGTATGAGCTTTCGTGTGCATGCACACTTCTTCAGATACACTGAAACAGAAGTTGCCAGATCCTTCTATATAGTGAGAAGGTGGGGAGGGGTATTGCTCAGAAGGGTGGTGGGAATGGGTGATTGGCAGATAGCTGTGATGAGCCTGTTGACGACTCTTAACGACTGCAATAGGTCTTACAGGAAAAAGCAAGGGGTGAGAAGGTGAAAAATGGCTTTGTCATGTATAATGAGATAAGAATCCAATGTCTTTGTTCAGACCAGGTCTCTCCATGGTTTTAAGTTTGATAATGAGTTGCAATTCAGCAGCTTCTCTTTCCAGTCTATTTCTGAAATTCCTTTGTAGTAAAACAGCTACTTTGAGATCTTGTATAGAATGTCCTGGGAGATTGAAGTGTTCTCCTACTGGTTTCTCTGTCTTGTGAGTCGTCAACAGGCTCATCACAGCTATCTGCCAATCACCCATTCCCACCACCCTTCTGAGTAATACCCCTCCCCACCTTCTCACTATATAGAAGGATCTGGCAACTTCTGTTTCAGTGTATCTGAAGAAGTGTGCATGCACACGAAAGCTCATACCAAGAACTAACTTAGTTGGTCTTTAAGGTGCTACTGGAAGGAATTTTTTTTGTTTTGACTATGGCAGACCAACACGGCTACCTATCTGTAAATAGCTTAGCTTGGTAATCCCTACAACAGCCTAAAAAGGTAGGCCAGTATCAGTGATGATGATGATGATGAATTAAATTTATAATTAATCAAAAGATCTCAGGGCCATTCACATATCACTGCTTTGCTTTCTCTCTGCTCTGTTCTGGCCCATAATGGCTTGTCTTAGACCATCCGTTAAATTCATTGCTGAGGTGACATTTGAATTGGGTGCTTTGGCTCTTAGTCTATGCTCTTAACAGCCAAACTAATTTGCTTTCTAGTCTTCAGCTGCTGCCTTGTGAATATCAAGCTGCTCTCAAGTAATTGCTCAATTGTGTGCGCGCTTTTTTTTTTTTTAATGTTCTAAAGTATATTTATACCCTGCCACATAACCCAAGTGGTCCTCTAAGGGCAATAGTAATTCAGTAACACGTACGACTAACCACGAAGAAACACAGGCGCATAGCAGATTCACATGCACTCCCGAGTGCTTTATCTGCCAGGGGGAAACCAGCTGGTATTAGTACGAATAATTCCTTATAATAGATGAGCCTTGTGTAATATCCAGTTTCGTTCCCTCTCCATCTTCACTTCAATCCCTAAACCCTTTGTAGACACTATATAAAGAAATTACAGGCATTGTTTTGGCAGAGTAGAGAACTGATTATTCTACTACAGCAATAAGACAGACGAGGACTCGCTGTATTCTAATTATGTATCTTAATTTCTGGAAATATTTGCTGTCGTGGGCCCAACATGGAACGTGTAAGTGTGAGAGAGATGTGGTCTAGTGTGCACAACAACTGCTTGAAAATAGCTTAGATCTTATTTCAGTGCTTGTTTACAGAGTTGAAGTCCACGCCCTTCATTGTCTTTTAATTTACTTTTAATCGGTTTTCTCCTTCCACAAAGGGAAGTGTGGTCTCTGACTCAGCAGAGGCTCTTGCTGTTTGAGAGAAAGGCAAAGGAACAGATTTTTAGTGATCGCACCCCCAGCCCAGCCCACCCCCAAAAGCCCCCTGTACTGCCTACTGGAGGGTCCTCTAACCTCAGAGCAGGTTTTTTTAGGGTGGGAATAGGGACGCGGGTGGCGCTGTGGGTTAAACCACAGAGCCTAGGACTTGCCGATCAGAAGGTCGGCGGTTCGAGTCCCCGCGACGGGGTGAGCTCCCGTTGCTCAGTCCCTGCTCCTGCCAACCTAGCAGTTCGAAAGCACGTCAAAGTGCAAGTAGATAAATAGGTACCGCTCCAGCGGGAAAGTAAACGGCGTTTCCGTGAGCTGCTCTGGTTCGCCAGAAGCGGCTTAGTCATGCTGGCCACATGACCCGGAAGCTGTACGCCGGCTCCCTTGGCCAATAAAGCGTGGCAACCCCAGTCGGCCACGACTGGACCTAATGGTCAGGGGTCCCTTTACCTTTACCTTTAAGGAGCTGTAGTGGGAAGGAGGAAAATCTCCTCCTCTCCCTCCTACCTATGGGAGCATCCATTCGATTTCCATTACACTACAGTATAGACAATTCTGTATCCAGTCAAGGTTGTCTTCTCTTTTACAATGATTGATAATTCAGAGAGGTTTCTTTACAGTGCAAACATATCTTTTCTCCCACCCCCATTCTCCCTTCCATTGTATTGCCAGGAAGCTCGGAATTCGGAAGTATTTACTCTTTATAATGACTTGGCTGTATCAATATTTTTGAAAGCCATTGTAGTCTAAATAATGCTTTAAGATAGTGTAAATATACAAATATATAGTCCATTTTATAGATCAGAGAACTATAATGGCAGATTCAATCTGTCATGCCTCCTTTTGCATTTGCAACCCGGCGAGTGTGTGGTGCAATATGGTATATCCATTTACCTGTCTTCTCTGCTTCATCTTTAAGCATTTTAGCTGCTAAAACATTAATTGGCTATTAGCTCCCATCAGAAATCGAGCTGCGTGCTCATGATATTTTCAGTGTGTGAGAGAGAGAAGTTTGCTCCTTGATTAACACAGAGGGGCCACTTCACTGACCTTGTGCTCTCAATGTCTGGTAAAATAAGCCCAGAAGTTGTACCTCTACAGGCATCCTCAAACTCGGCCCTCCAGATGTTTTGGGACTACAACTCCCATCATGCCTAGCTAACAGGACCAGTGGTCAGGGATGATGGGAGTTGTAGTCCCAAAACATCTGGAGGGCCGAGTTTGAGGATGCCTGCTTTATAGGCATCAAGATCTCATTCCTTTCTGATGTCATAAAATCAGCCTAGAACAAATTTCTGTCGAGTGGGTAGACAACTACTGTATATTTGACTAATTTTAATAATAGCTTAAGACCTACTTCCACTCTACGTTAAAGTCAGAAAATAGAAAGCCTCTTCCCCCAATCTTTGTCACCTCCCCCATGCTTCTTCAAGACATTTCTTCCCTAGACAATTCATCAGTTTAGTTTAATCTTGGCACTGAAGAACAGCATGGATCTGTGTGTAATGGAAGTGGACAAACATTGCTCTATTCCGTGCTTTGCTTGTCGCTTGATTGATTGGCATGTTTCTCCTGGGCCGCCGGAGCACAGCAATCTAAAGGTGTTTGGGTGTTGTTTTTCCAAGAGGGTTTTGGGGGGGGGGCAGGGGGTTGCCCCCTTGATTTTCTACACCTAGCCTAAAATTAAGACTGATCAAAAAGAACAAAATCCTATTGGTGTTTTGCAATTAATGGCCATAAGGCATCATTTTGACCCATCCAGGCTGGTCAGGTTCTTTATCGTAACTCCATGAGGTTTTGGCTGTGAAACACTGTAGAATCAAAACAGACGTAAAACACACAACGCTGAAAAAGCTGTCAAATTGTGGCTCAGAGCTTGCCAGCGCAAAACCTGTTGTGGAAGAAGAGTTAGAAGAAGAATAACTGGAAACTGGTTCCTCCTCCTCACATATGTACAGGAATAGGCTTCATGCCAGCTCAGATTTCTTGATTTGTGAAATCTAAGGTGGGAGGTAGGCAGCAAGACCTCTCACAGGCGCCTCTCTGTTGTTCCTAAACCCAGGTCTGCTGAAAGTCTGCCCGTACGTCTCAAGGCTGTTATCCTTGGAGATAGGGAAGGCAACCGTTCCGGTACCTCCATCATCCAGACCTCCTCAGAACCTTTCCCTGAGCTGTTTTTTTTATTTTAAGGGCTTCTTTTGTGGTTTGATTTTATATGCTCTTAGCTACGTCCAGAGCCAGTTTTCAACTGAAGAGCAGAATAAAATTACAATACAGTGGTGCCTTGGTTTGCAAACGTTTTGGATTACAAACCCATCAAACCCGGAAGTGCGTGTCCCAGTTTGCAACCTTTTTTTGGATTACAACCCTTTTTTTTTATTACGAACAATTTTTTTATGGAGGCCCCATTGGCGAAAGTGCGCCTTGGGTTACAACCTGTTTTGGTTTACAAATGGACCTCCGGAACGGATTATGGTTGTAAACCAAGGTACCACTGTACAATCAGGAATATCTGTATTTGTACTCAGGGAGGGGGCCATCCATCTTGTCAAGGTTTTCTGGCCTCCAATGATAGTCATGTTGCAAGTTGCACAGAAGATGCAAATCCTAGGGATGGTTTCTCGTATGTACTCACGGAAGTTGACAGTGAATGTGGTTTGGCCAAAAATAATACGAAAAATATTGCATAAATATGTAGTTCACTTTTATCAAGGCCACATAGCCATCCCTCTCAGGAATGGTATTGATCCAGAATAAAGCACATGACATTCATGCTCAGGTGTTATTTATACCTAATATGCACTAAGTGGTTGTTTCTCATAGCTAAACACAGGTTCATATATATATTGTGCCTTGAATATGATTCTTCATACAAAAGCAAGGTGTAAATGCCAGAATAAATAAATCTGAAATATTCCTCCCTCCCCCACAAAAAGTCACAAGCTCTATAGAGAATATTTGACAGCTGCCGTAAAGTACAATGAACGTTAGCTTTCTTTTTTTGGCTTTAATACTTTAGTTTTCCCTAAGTTGGCCATGTGTTTGACAGCTTGATAGAAATGTGATAGTATGGCACATTCAGCTTAACTTGAGTGTAATGACTGAAGCTCCTAAAGGTATAATTTTGTATTCATGTGTCTACATAATCTTATGTGAAATGGATTATCTGCATGGATTTACCAGAATATCTGTAATGCCTCACCTACGGTGTCATTTTAATGTGTCTGATACAGATAGCCTGGTGACACTCAGCGGAAATACTATTGCTTTTTTCAATAAAGCAGCTATTTCTTTAAAGGGTGAGCAGCCTTCGGCCCAAGTACCACAGGCAGGCTAATTCCATGCGGGTGCTGGGGGTGGGGAATGGGGGGAAATAGAGGGGCAGAGAGAGAAAGTGGGGTTCTCCTCCCACTTTTGGCTTCAGCACTGGACATCTCCAACATGTGGCCCCCAATTCTGTAGCCCGCAACAGAAAAAAGGTTTCCTCACCTATGCTAAAAGTGTTTGTAACAAAAAAGTTAAATGCCTTGATAGCTTTTAATGTGAATATTAGTGGTTCTCCATGGCATGCCCATATATACATATGCCTATTCCATTCTTTTCATTTTTAAGTTTGAAGTCATAAATTTTATGTGGATGATAGATAGGAACTAGGCCAGGGGTCTGCAACCTTTAAGACAAAAAGAGCCACTTGGACCCGTTTCCGAAGGAAAAAAAAAACTGGGAGCCACAAAACTCGTTATTATAAAAATAACTTTTTTGTCACTTTTTTATTATTTCTTTGTTTGACCCCTCAGAATTACTCCTCCTCATAGAAATAAACGTTAAATTAACAAGTTACCTTTGTGTGTGTGTGTGTGTGTGTGTGTGTGTGTGTGTGTATTCTTCACTCCCCTTCAAAACAGTGACCAGCGTACATGCCCCCTTTCAATGCAGTGACCAGCGTACATGCCCCTTACAATGTAGTTGGCGGGCGGGAAGGTGACGTCGGGACGGTGCATGACTAACGCACGCACCGCCCCCATGCGACGTCACAGCCAGTACAGCGCCCGCCACAGTGGGGAGTGTCGGGGCGCACAATGCGCCTCCTCCCCTCGCTAGTATCCGCCCCGGAGCCGCGGCAAAGGTGTAAAAGAGCCACATGTGGCTCCGGAGCCGCGGGTTGCAGACCCCTGAACTAGGCAATACAGACAGACCCTTATTCATTGCTCATTTTGATGAGAAATAGTTTGTTCAGCATGCAGAGTATTTTTAATGCTTTGCTACATAGATAGCCCATACTCCCATTTGCAACTGAAGAACTTTCATCAAAATATACCTGCTAAATGTGTAGATGATTATGGATTTGAACTCTGATTTCTCAGTTTCTTTTTGTTGTCTGATTTGATTTTAACGCGCTATGGAGAGGTAATATAGTATTCCAAATGTGGATATCATTTGGTATTGTTATAATTCTATGCTTGTAAAATCAAATTTTTATAAATCAAGTAAAAATCAATTTTTTTAAAATGTAAAATCAAATTTTTATGGTCACTGTGGATCTCCCGCTTTTTGGAAATGAAACAGGCATGCACGATCAACTCTGATTTGGATGTGAGAGATTATTGACCATATTTATTGCAGTAACATTATTCAGTTGGGAATGCTTTGCTTTTGGCAACTAGAAACTGTCTAAAACAGGTCCACAGAAAAGTGACAGCATTGGGGGGGGGGGTTAGCCAAGTTCCCTTGTGCATTAAGAGATCCTGTTGACAGTCCCAGCTTTCATGTAGCTGCAGTGGATTGGTATTAATGAATCGCAAATACTTGTTCCATGCTGTAGTTCCGTCGGGAGATAGTTCCCTAATTCAGTTTGAGGCAATGGTAGTAGTATTCAGCAGCATCCCATTTACACGATTCCTTGGACTGTTGGCTAAGGGTACTCAAGAGAGCTGTTTCTCAATAAGTTTACACAGCTTAGCCCTGGTGTCTGTCAAGGCTGATCGTGCAAGTAAAGTAATGTTTACAGCCCATTACATCTCCAGTAACTTCAGAGAGTATATAGATCTGGAACAAGACGCAGAGAAATAATTAACGGAGAGATGCGGAGTATCATGAGTCTTTGGGGTACATGGGGAAAGGACTGTTGATGTGTCAAGCTTGATTTCACTGTGAAGTTTTCAAGAGAGGGAAGGCTATTGAAAGTAAAGTACAGTGGATACTCGGGTTGCGATTGTAATCCATGCGGGAGGCACGTTTGCAACCCGCAGTGCCGTGTCCGCGCATGCGCGGATCGCGATTCGGCGCTTCTGCGCATGCGCAAAGCGTAATTTAGTGCTTCTGCGCATGCGTGAGTGCCAAAACCCGGAAGTAATCCGTCCTGGTACTTCCGGGTTCAGTTCGGTGCGCAACCCGAAAATACCCAACGTGAAGCGTCTGTAACCCAAGGTGTGACTGTATCTTAGCTGTTGTGTTCCATTTCAAAAATGTATGTTCAGCTTGTAAGTTGGCTTCTGCCTTGCAGCTCTCCTCATA
This sequence comes from Podarcis muralis, assembly GCF_964188315.1. NCBI lineage: Eukaryota > Metazoa > Chordata > Lepidosauria > Squamata > Lacertidae > Podarcis > Podarcis muralis. Next base: position 41,742,687 of record NC_135666.1, read on the forward strand.
CTTCCTCTATAAAGTACTCTTGGTCCATAGTCAAGTCTGAAGAACTCCCTGGTCCTGAAAGGGGTAATTGTGTCCCTGAAGGACCAGGTGCGCAGCCTGGGAGTCATTGTGGACTCACAGCTGTCCATGGAGGCGCAGGTCAATTCTGTGTCCAGGGCAGCTGTCTACCAGCTCCATCTGGGACGCAGGCTGAGACTCTACCTGCCCCAGACTGTCTTGCCAGAGTAGCACATGCTCTAGTTAACTCCGACTTGGACTACTGTAATGCGCTCTACATGAGGCTACCTTTGAAGTTGACCCGGAAACTACAACTAATCCAGAATGCGGCAGCTAGACTGGTGACTGGGAGTGGCTGCTGAGACCACATAACACCAGTCCTGAAAGACCTACATTGGCTCCCAGTATGTTTCTGAGCACAATTCAGAGTGGTTGTGCTGACCTTTAAAGCCCTAAATGGCCTCAGCCCAGTATACCTGAAGGAGTGTCTCCTCCCCCATCGTTCTGCCCGGACACCGAGATCCAGCTCCGAGGGCCTTCTGGCGGTTCCCTCACTGCGAGAAGCAAAGCTACAGGAAACCAGGCAGAGGGCCTTCTCGGTAGTGGCGCCCGCCTGTGTGGAACGCCCTCCCATCAGATGTCAAGGATATAAACAACTATCTGACTTTTAGAAGACATCTGAAGGCAGCCCTGTTTAGTGAAGTTTTTAATGTTTGATGTTTTATTGTATTTTTAATACTTTGTTGGAAGCCGCCCAGAGTGGCTGGGGAAACCCAGCCAGATGGGCTGGGTATAAATCAATGATTTTGATGATGAAGGTGCATGGAGCACCAATATTGCTTGGTTTGGTCAGTGCTTAGACAGAAATCCCATGCATGCCTCCTTGAGTTCCATCATGCTACATAGGAAAGAAATGCAACCAATCAACAATTTGTTGTTGTTACTTGGCCTCTGTCTTCCTGTGCCAATGACAAGGGATGGCAGTGTCTTTATGTGACGGGAGGAAATCCAGAATGTGAATTCCCATCGTTATTACATCCCTTGCTGGGAAAAGCTTCGCTCACTAATTTACCGCTTCAAATGCCTAAAAATTTATCAGCTTGCATCTTAATTCAGTGAACCCATTAGCATGGATTCCGATTTTAAGCCTATCCTGAGGAATGGGTGCATTTAATTTTTTAAAAATTGTATACTCGTTAATTTATTTGGTACATATGTGAAAGGCAATTCATAAATTCAGCGGCAACAACGATAACTTTCTAGGATAGTATGTACTCAGCGGAAGCAAAATTGCCAAGCCTCCTATTTGCTCTTTAGGTAGTGTTTTAATTTCTTAAGAGGTTTAGGATCTGGCAGTTAGTAGGTTTGGGTTTTTTGTTTGTTTTCTTCACTGTTCTGTTATTTATTGGCTTGGGAAAAATCGTATTGGGTGTTCATTTTTGTTTTCTCGGGGAAAATAGAGAAGTTTTGTTGTTTTATATTATCTGTTCACATAGAAAGTAATAGTTCTCTATCCCATAAAGAAAAACTTCTGAAAATTGTATGTTTTACTGATGGTGTGTGCTGCTGAATACTTAAATCACTTGTCCCTCTGCCTTTTACTTACTTTGAAGGAGGAGCCATGAGCATAGTGGGGGGGGCAGCTGCCTCCCCCAAATTAAGTCAATAAATAAGAATACTTAACTAGCAGCTTGGTTCTGCCCCCCCCCCCAACATAAATCCTGACTACGCCCATGGGAGCAGCAACACTTCCCTGCTCTTCTATCCTCAACATCACCACAGCTGAAATCTGCTTAGATGAAATCTTCCTGCAAGCCGTACCCTACACTGTTGTCATTGCCTATATTACAGCCTTACTTTTATATCCTGCATATCCTTTGCAGAAATCGAACTGTTTTTCTTAAATATTAGAGGCAAATCTCTGTAAAGGTCTCCTTTCCCCCCCCTTGTGACTTCACAGTGCTGGCCCCAAGGGTGACAACATCTATGAATGGAGATCGACTATCTTAGGACCTCCGGGCTCAGTATACGAAGGCGGAGTTTTCTTCCTCGATATCACATTTACACCAGAATACCCTTTCAAGCCTCCGAAGGTAAGAAATGCGATGCACAGTTAATGTTTGCTTCCAGTGTGCGATGCTCCCACTTGTGATTCATGGTAAACAGGTATTCGGAGGCATACCCATAATATCTCTGGGGATCAGAGGGCATTCTGGGAAAGTGAGTGAGTGGCTGAATCTATTGTAATCTTTCCTTAAGGTAAAGGTAAAGGTACCCCTGCCCGTACGGGCCAGTCTTGACAGACTCTAGGGTTGTGCGCCCATCTCACTCTATAGGCCGGGGGCCAGCGCTGTCCGGAGACACTTCCGGGTCACGTGGCCAGCGTGACAAAGCTGCATCTGGCGAGCCAGCGCAGCACACGGAAGCGCCGTTTACCTTCCCGCTGGTAAGCGGTCCCTATTTATCTACTTGCACCCGGAGGTGCTTTCGAACTGCTAGGTTGGCTGAATCTATTGTAATCTTTCCTTACAATACACCTAAACAAAAAATGTGGCGTATGGGCTCATGTGACTGGAGGGGGTCCCATAAGAGTTTGCGGTGGCCGCAGGTGCTGTCTTCTGGAAGGCAGGTATGTAGTAATAATAAGAAGAAGAATAAATAATTTATTTATTATTTATACCCCGCCCATCTGGCTGGGTTCCCCCAGCCAATCTGGGTGGCTCCCAACAGAATATTTAAAACATAATCAAACATCAAACATTAAAAACTTCCCTAAACAGGGCTGCCTTCAGATGTCTGACATTTGTCAGATAGTTTATTTCCTTGATATCTGATGGGAGGGTGTTCCACAGGGCGGGCGCCACTACCAAGAAGGCCCTCTGCCTGGTTCCCTGTAACCTCACATCTCACAGGGAGGGAACTGCCAGAAGGCCCTCGGAGCTGGACCTCAGTGTCCGGGTTGAATGATGGGGGTGGAGACGCTCCTTCAGGTATACTGGACCGAGCCCGTTTAGGGCTTTAAAGGTCAGCACCAACCCTTTAAATTGTGCTCGGAAATGTAAGGTAAAGGTAAAGGTACCCCTGCCCGTACGGGCCAGTCTTGACAGACTCTAGGGTTGTGTGCTCATCTCACTCTAGAGGCCGGGAGCCAGCGCTGTCCGCAGACACTTCCGGGTCACGTGGCCAGCGTGACAAAGCTGCATCTGGCGAGCCAGCGCAGCACACGGAAACTCCGTTTACCTTCCCGCTAGTAAGCGGTCCCTATTTATCTACTTGCACCCGGGGGTGCTTTCGAACTGCTAGGTTGGCAGGCGCTGGGACCGAGCAACGGGAGCGCACCCCACCGTGGGGATTCGAACCGCCGACCATGCGATCGACAAGTCCTAGGCGCTGAGGTTTTACCCACAGCGCCACCCGCGTCCCTTGCTCGGAAATGTACTGGGAGCCAATGTAGGTCTTTCAATGTGGTCTCGGTGGCCACTCCCAGTCACCAGTCTAGCTGCCACATTCTCTCTAGTTGTGGTTTCCGGGTCACCTTCAACATTAGCCCCACATAGAGTGCATTGCAATAGTCCCAGCGAGAGATAAATTAGAGCATGCACCACTCTGGCAAGACAGTCTGCGAGCAGGTAGGGTCTCAGCCTGTGTACCAGATGGAGCTGGCAGACAGCTGCCCTGGACACAGAATTGACCTGCGCTTCCATGGACAGCTGTGAGTCCACAGTGACTCCCAGGCAGCATGCCTGGTCCTTCAGGGGCACAGTTGCCCCATTCAGGACCAGGGAGTCCCCCACACCCACCTGCCCCCTGTCCCCCCCCAGAACAGTACTTCTGTCTTGTCAGGATTCAACCTGAATCTGTTAGCCGTCATCCATCCTCCAACCGCCTCCATACACTCACACAGGACCATTGTACCCTTCGCCTGCCATATCGGACAAAGTGGGACTGCGACGGCATGAAGGTGTTTTGAGATATTAGATTACCCGTGAAGTGCCATTTTGTTTTGTGTTTTCTTACTCTTTGCTTCAACAGCAAAGATGGATTTAGCCTTGTATAACTACAAAGCACTTCGCTACCCTCACATTCCGGTATTTTTCCATTTATTATTTCCATTGTGGCTTAATATATATTCTCTGCTGTCTTATTCACTAATGTATCTCACCTTTTGGAAGACATCTTTTCTATAATTCCAGTAGGTTTGGCAGGCAAAGATCCAGTTCCATAGTTCAAGTCAGACAAAAACTGCTTATATGTTACTTACAGACAGCAATAAGTTGTTGCTGTTGACTACTTTTGTAATCTTTCTATTCAGTTTGCGCCTCTAAAACATGTTCACTGATATTTCACAAAAATGATTTTTATCATTTTTATTTTTATTTTTTTAAAAAAAACCCTTTCAAATGCTCTGAACTCTTGTTTTTCATTTTATTTTTAAACTGTTGTTTACAATAGTGCTATAAAAAGCATTTAAACAGTGCACTTCATCTATTAGGATCCCAAGCTTCTTCAAAAACTCTGAAATAGCTGTGCTTTAAAACGATATATCTTGTTAATTGCCTTTGAAAATGCAGTTGCCTGGTCAATAAAACACAGCACTCGATAAATAATTTACTCAGTTAAGAAAGACCTAATTTAGCAAAAGGCTTTTAAATTTTTAGTTAATCCTAATTTTATTAATGTTTTCTGGAGTTCTTGTGGTATAACGAAATACTGGATTATAATCTTTGCTTTATTCTCCCCCCGACCCCAATTTGGGATTCTCTCCCTGACCCCAATTTGGGATTCTCCCCCCGACCCCAATTTGGGATTCTCTCCCCGACCCCTAAATCGGGATTCTTAAATTCTCACATAAATGTCTTCTGCTGCGTGAGATGGGAAGTATTCCATGTGTGACATTGAAATAATATTCTGTGTAGATTTTTCCTCGTCCTTCTGCAACCTTCCAGGGATGTTACCATACTTCAGAAACCAAGGTTGGATCTAGACACATTAAAAAAGTGATTCAGTTAAACACGTTGTAAACTTCATAATGAGTATAAAGACTGAGATTTCTACCCAAAATATAAGGACAGTAGAGCCTAGAGCACAATATTTAAAGACGTCCAACAGCTCTTTATCCCGTAGAAAGACATCAGTGCAACTCCCTGTTCCCTTTTCAAACGACACCGAATTAGATAAGGAATTTGGCACCTCCGACATTTCTATGGCAACAACACCTAAAGAACTCTATGTTGCTGACAATCTGGAGATATCCAGCACCAAATCTACATCTGGACCTTTGCCTAATATTCCAAAAACTTATCAGAATGATCAACCTTCTCTACTGTACTCCTGGCGAGACAGGATGGACAGATGGCAGAAGTGTCTGAGACGGCACCCTGCCACAGGAGCCAATTTTGGGTGAGATCATGCCCTCTCTCCTGAAATTCTTTACCAGTGGTGGTGGGGGGGTGGCAAGCAGTGAAATGGGATGAGCCGCCCCTGCTCACCTCTGCAGACAGGTAAACTACCTTCTTAGAATTGTAGAAATCTTTTGCCCACACATCCCTGAGGTTAAGAGACTCATGCTTTACTGACTGAGCTATCCCAACAGGAGAGGAGAGATATTGGAGGTATGTTTTGAGTGCTGGAGATCTTGGCAGAGTTGAGCTATTCTGTTCTTGGACACAATACATCCAGAATCACAGTTAGCCTGGAGACTGGACCATGATAGGAACTTTCTGGATATCTGACAACTTCATTGTAACTGTTAATGCAGTTTCTGGGAGACTTATTCCAGACGACGTAATCCAGTTTAGTTTCATGCTACATGTATTGCACATTACCCCCAAGCATATGTTTGAGTAGACTACTCCTGGCATCTGTGCAAGCAAGCCCTTAAGGTTTTAAGGAAACCCAAATTGTGTTACAGGCATACACATGTAACAGTATACACACACCCTCCACACAGACGGTCATACGCTTTTTTTACAGGGGCTTTTTCTTGGGGGGGGGGGGGTGGATGCAGAAGTAGGAGAGACGTGAGTGCTTTAATATCACTCCACAAAAGCTCAAGGCTTTTTCCACTGATGAGTTTGGAGTTACATAACACTTCTCCACTTATTGCAAACCAGGCGTCATTCATGCAGTTAGTGGGAGGGGAGAGGGAAACAAACAAGCTTTTTACTACCCACCCAATTCTGCTCCTCATACTACCGTATTGGTATGAATATAAGCCGCACTTCTTCTTTTCCAAATTCTGACCGTGAAAAGTTAAAGTGCGGCTTACATTCACAACCTTACGGGCGACAAGGCAGCGCGGCTCCCCCCGGAAGCAGCACAGGTATTGTCTTTCTTTCTTTCCCCCCTTCAATTTTAAAGATGCAACTTATTTGCGGGGACGGCTTATATTCGAGCCAATACGGTACTTTTCTTCTTCCCTCCACCTTTGCAGCAGCTGGTGTGACTGGCAGGGATCCCAGATTCAGTAGATCACAATCATCTTAAAACAGGAATCTGCTGAGTGCTCCAAATTCAACGCAGCCTGTCATATATAGATACAGAGATACAGATGTATAGTTTTAGGCATGCGTATTTGTGTGATGTCTAAGCCTCAGTCTGAGTCCACACACAAGTTTTTCTGCAGGAGCCAAGTGTTCCTTTTGTGGGCAGACCCTTTGCTACCCGGCCTTCCAATTTCTGTACTTTGTCATCCCTATGTAGACTAGCTGCTTCAGAAACAGAGCACAAATTAAGTCATGTATCCTGCTCTCGAGTCCCCGGAGGAAGAATGTGGTAAAATGTGACAGATAAAATGAAAAGTGCGCTTGAAATGTCTAATGAGAAATTCTCCCGTGGACATTGACATTTGTGGCAAAAGGTTACCAATTTCTGTTCTTTAATCAGGCAACTGTCTGCAGGAGGCATGTGGTGCATAGGTGCACTGTAAATTACATGGTTGTTCTTCTGCGGCCTCGGAAACGGAGGAAAGTAATGATAGATTATTGCTGCAGCAATCCCAGCGCACCTTTTAAACCTGTGTAAATCTGATGTAATAAAGAGAGTTGGCACAAGAGGGCAGCAGCTCGCCATTAATGTTGATGCTCGGCCTTGTTCTTGTGACTATTCTAATTAGTTCCCAAGGAAGAATAATAGTTCTCGCACTGGTGATAAAACCATTAGACTAGTAATAGCTCCATAAATTATACGGGGTTCAAAACATGAAACTTAATTTCACTATTTGGAGCAGAGTTCAGTAATCACTTCAGCAAAGATCCATGTGGGCAGGGTCTGTATTTCAGCAAAGTTTGGGGATTTTTCAGTAAAGTAGGGGATAGCAGGAAACCAGAGGCTTCATCAACATTTGCATGTATTGCAGTCACAAAATCATGAATTTTAGAAGCACCTATTGTAACTATTTCCCATTTATAACTTGTAATAAATACATAACCCTCCAACAATTCTCAGATGAAAATAGGGGCGTTCCATTCAGTCACCATCATCATCTATTCTGGGTAGCTTCCAACATATAATAAAACATTTTTTAAAAACGTTCCCTATACAGGGCTGCCTTCAGATGTCTTCTAAAGCTTGTACAGTTACTTATTTCCTTGGCTCGGGGGTCACATAACTCCAAAGCGTCCAACATTTCTCCAATGAAAACAGAGATGTCCTAAGGAAAAGTGGGACATTCCGGGATCAAATCAGAAACCAGGACGGCTTCTGTAGACCCAGGACTTTCCCTGGAAAATAAGTTGCGGTCTGGGATTTTCTCACTCTTCAGATGCTGATTGTAGACATTCTATTACCCAGTAATTTTATATAGGTTAGAGAGCCAGGCTTTCGAAGCACATAAAAGCCAGTCACTTAATGAAGCACTAATGCAGCATGTCAAATCCAAGTTGTGTGTATTTTATTTCTTCTCCTTCTCCTTTGGTGAAAACTCATAGCTGAGTAAGATTGTCTTCCATAAACACGGTTTTAACAATGAGTCCGTAAGTGACTGTGGAGGCCAATTCTGGATCCACACGTCCTTCCACAGTGGGGACATTGGGTTCTGGGTGGGAGTTGATCACGGTGTGGATTTGCCAAGCATGCCTTCCTCTTAGCACGTTTCTCCCTTGCGTCCTGAGTTCGAGTGTCTTCAAAGTCCATGACACCTTTGGTAAAGACTGTTCTCCAATTGGAGCGCCCGTAGGCCAACATTTCCCAGTTGTCAGTATTTATAGAGTGGTACCTCTTGTTACGAACTTAATTTGTTCCAGAGATCCGTTCTTAACCTGAAACCGTTCTTAACCTGAGGTACCACTTTAGCTAATGGGGCCTCCCGCTGCTGCCGCCGCACCACCAGCGCATTATTTCTGTTCTCATCCTGAGGTAAAGTTCGTAACCCGAGGTACTACTTCCGGGTTAGCGGAGTCTGTAACCCAAAGTGTTTGTAACGCAAGGTGTTTGTAACCTTAGATTTGCTTTGCCTTGAGAAAGTCTTTAAACCTTTTTTGTTGACCACTGGCATTACGGTTTCCATTTTTAAGTTCAGAATAGAGTAGTTGCTTTGGAAGGCGATAATCAGGCATCCACACAACACGACCAGTCCAGCAAAATTGATGTTGAAGAATCATTGCTTTGGCACTGGTGATCTTTGCTTCTTCTAGTACACTGGCATTAGTTCGCCTGTCTTCCCATTTTATTTAGGGCCTGGTTGCTCAGAATGAACCCAGGCACCAAGTGAGCCAGGGGGAATTCACAGCCTGGCACATGTGAGGTTGATTCTTCATTTGGCATCTTTCCAGTCACCCCAAATTTACAGCTCCCAATACAGATGTATAAGAGTATTCTCAAAATTCCAGTGCTTCCAGCAAAGCAGGACTATCAGAACAGCAGCAAAACTGGAAAACCCCAAATATCCCGACCGTTAAGGATTGGCAAATCAAATTATTTGAGTATATGGAGTTGGCAAAAATGACGCAGAACATTAGACAGCAAAAAGGGAGAAAGTTTATTGATGAATGGTCTAGATTTATAACATACATAGAAACAAATTCTAGAGATATAAAAATCACAGTAGGTGTAATATAACTCTTGCGACGTGTAGATATTTTATAATGAAAAACTGAAGATTGGATTTAATATACATATAACCCAAAACCGAGATGGAGGAAAGTCAATTGTTAATTGTTGGTAATGTTTGTGTGTTGGTTGGTTTGGGGGTTGTGATTTGGTTGATGGTCTTGTTTGCTTTTGATATGTGACTTACCTCATTCTTTCTTTTTATGTTGTTGGTTTTTTCCTGTCATTGTCCGGTAATGGAAAATGAATAAAAAAAATTTTTTTTTAAAAAAAAAAGAACAGCAGCAACGAATTTGCTGTAGTACTTTTGGCTGAGTCTGAGTGTGGAGGAAACTACTGAGGAGTCTGTGTGTTATGATTCTTCTCTAGAGACAAAGCCAGGTGGGGTGATATTGAGAGAATAAGTGTAACTTTGAAGAAATTGACCATTTTAGCAAGTTCAGAAATGCCACACACATCAGGTCCAAACAGATGTATGTTAAGAGATGCTTAAGTTGATTGTACAGCCATTATTATTTTGGGGAAGCATGTTCCCCCCCCACCCCCTTTTTTTGGTAATTTACTAAAAGACAAGTCTTATTAACTCAGTAGCCAAAGCAGTGTGGAAATGCCTTCTAATCTAACTTCGAAGATGACATTCCGTTTTTAACAAGAGATCAAGACAGATTAGTGATTTGTACAAGGGCCAGCGTCCTCCATTTAGCCCTTGCTGCTACAGTGGTCAAAGGGTAAAAAAACTTTCCTGCCCCCCCCCCTAAAAGAAAGAAAAAACACTCTTAAAATAGTTTTGCTCATAAATGAATGCATATGGGAGAGCTCAAGTAAGAATCATCTTGCCTGGGGCAGTTCAGAGCACCTCCATCTTAAGTGCTTGAAAGATTAGGGGAAACAGAATGATAGGTAGGCAGGAAATGAAATTCACCCTGCTGTGTAGGCACCTGCTTTTTAGGATATGAAATTCTTGTCTTTTAGCAGACCTCCAAAAAACAACAACAGCCTGCCTGTGTGTCCGTTTGGCAGATGGCAAGCGGTAGTCCCTGTATTTTGTTGTTGTTGTTTAGTTGTTTAGTCATGTCCGACTCTTCGTGACCCCATGGACCAGAGCATGCCAGGCACTCCTGTCTTCCACTGCCTCCCGCAGTTTGGTCAAACTCATGCTGGTAGCTTCGAGAACACTGTCCAACCATCTCGTCCTCTGTCGTCCCCTTCTCCTTGTGCCCTCCATCTTTCCCAGCATCAGGGTCTTTTCCAGGGAGTCTTCTCTTCTCATGAGGTGGCCAAAGTATTGGAGCCTCAGCTTCAGGATCTGTCCTTCCAGTGAGCACTCAGGGCTGATTTCCTTAAGAATGGATTGGTTTGATCATCTTGCAGTCCATGGGACTCTCAAGAGTCTCCTCCAGCACCATATAAATCATTTTAACTATATTCACTCACCCGTGAATGTAAAATCTAAGAACTGATAGTGCTTTGTTGAGATAAACTTGGACATATCATGGAACTTGGATTTTTTTTTAGTTCTTGGTCTTAGGACTAAAGGCTATAGCAGGACATTAAAAAGAGAATGCCTCTCTGTGAGCAGCAACAACATATATATATATATATATATATATATATATATATATATATATATGTATATATATATATATATATATGCAGGTTTTGGTGTCCTCGGGTGTCTTCCCGTGTAAAAGTTGGGGTGTCTAGGCGACGTTTCGACGAGGTCTCACTCGTCATCTTCAGGCTGGTGCTTTCGGCTTCTTGTTACTGGAACAGAGCAGGATCTCAGTGTTTGAGTTCCTATAAATACTGTTGAGGGGTGTGGTGTATAGCCTCCAATGTTCTGGGCCGAGAGGAAGTTCCCAGGCTAGTGTGCCTTTTCTTCTTTTGTTCCTTAGTTGCTTGAGGGATATCTTGAGTGATTTCTTGAGTGATATCCTGAGTACCACTTAGGTGGGTCATTAGGTGTGGATTAGTTGCTAAAGCCTTTGTGTCTTGACCTCTTGAACTTTGTGAAGAGTTTTTCTGAGAAGATGGCTGTAGTTGTGCTCTGGCTTGGCTTCGTGTATAGGGGCGAGCTGTGGTTTTGTGGCCTGTGCCAGCCAGATCTGTGTAGGGATTGCAGGGGGGTGCAGCATCCGGAGGTGCCATCATGGTTTGGCTACTGGATGGTGTCTGTAATTTATCTGTGGAGAGGGTCTGGGTTTGGGTCTGGTGTGGTTGATTGGTGATGGCGTTCTGTGTGCCTCTGGATCTGGTGTCAGTTTTTGTGGGGAGGGCTAATTTCCAGATGTCTGGCAAGCGGGATGTGTCGTCACGCTTGTTCATGTTGTGAGGGTGTTTCTCTATCTCGATGGCTTCCATGATTATTCTCTTGTGGTGATGTTCTCTTGTGGTGATGAAGCCAAGCCAGAGCACAACTACAGCCATCTTCTCAGAAAAACTCTTCACAAAGTTCAAGAGGTCAAGACACAAAGGCTTTAGCAACTAATCCACACCTAATGACCCACCTAAGTGGTACTCAGGATATCACTCAAGAAATCACTCAAGATATCCCTCAAGCAACTAAGGAACAAAAGAAGAAAAGGCACACTAGCCTGGGAACTTCCTCTCGGCCCAGAACATTGGAGGCTATACACCACACCCCTCAACAGTATTTATAGGAACTCAAACACTGAGATCCTGCTCTGTTCCAGTAACAAGAAGCCGAAAGCACCAGCCTGAAGATGACGAGTGAGACCTCGTCGAAACGTCGCCTAGACACCCCAACTTTTACACGGGAAGACACCCGAGGACACCAAAACCTGCATACCTATACCCGTGAAAATCTACGAAAGCATATATATATATATATATATATATATATATATAGGCAATATGATAGTCACCATCACTGACAAACTCGGTGCTTGAGTTCTAATGAGAGAAATGCTAGAGGGCCTGTCTGGAAAATCCCAGACAGAAAGCTATTTATGGCTGGGTCATTTTTGAGTTGAAGAGGCTATAACCATTGATTTGTGTGTGTGTGTCTCTTTTCTTTTTTCTCTTGCAGGTTACCTTTCGGACAAGAATCTATCACTGTAACATTAACAGCCAAGGGGTGATTTGCCTGGACATCTTAAAAGACAACTGGAGTCCAGCATTAACCATTTCTAAAGTCCTTCTTTCTATCTGCTCACTTCTCACAGACTGCAATCCTGGTAAGGCAGCCAAAACGGGGCAGTGGGCGAGAGAATCTCTGTTCTGCAGTAGGATCAGCTTCAGAGCATCTTCCTCTTTTTTCATTATATTTATATAGAGAGAGAGAGAGAGTTTCCGTTTTTTTGCAAATTGGCTTCAGACTGAATAACTTACATTGTTCCACGCATGCTTTTCAGAATGTATGTATACATGGTTCTACCTTCAGATCAGTTACACAAATACTGCTTTGGGTTTATTCAAGTAAAACAGGTGTGTAGATGCAGCTGATGAATTCTGATGGAACAGTTCCACATGGAAGACATTCATCTTTCGCTTTGGCAACCATCAAATCATTTTAACATCAACATTTGCCATGACTTACCCACTTTACTATATTAGGAACCACTTTTTTGACAAGTAGTGTGTTTTTTTCCCGGGGGTACGCATACCCCTAAACATTTTTTGAATCTTTGTACTATTGTCCATTTACTGTATTTATTTTTCTCAATTTGAACGATAAAACGGTGATTTTCTTGAGTCAAAATGAGAGTACCCCTAAACATTTTTTTAGGGGAGAAAAAGCACTGACTATATGCATAGAAAAATCTGACTGCAGATTCTGAAATACACACATTTAGAATCTGAAATATTCCAAACAATTCTAAATTCACAGTGACATATTTGATACAATACATAAAATGGTCCATGGACTGAGAAGCAGCAAAATAATCTGGGGGAAAAAACCTCTTATGAACTAAGTGTGTAAGAATACGAGAAGCTTCCTTCTTTCGAGGTGCAATTCTCTTTTGTTTTGAATGAATATTAGAGGTGTGCTGTATCTGTAGAAACACCAACAGCCTGTTCTTATGCATAATTACTAAGAAATAAGTTTCCAGGGTTCAGTAGACCCTACATGTGGCTGGAGAAACCCAGCCAGATGGGCGGGGTATAAATACTAAAATAATAATAATTGCAACTAAAACTTCAGTTCAGTCACTGAACAGGTGGTTTTCAGAGTCCCCAATGGATTTAACTTCTTCTCTTGTGATATTTCCTTTTTTTTTCCCTGCCCCAAAGATCAATGATGAGCTCGAATTTTCTTTCTTCCTTTTCAGCTGACCCCCTGGTTGGAAGTATTGCTACTCAATATATGACTAACAGAGCAGAGCATGACAGAATGGCCAGACAGTGGACGAAGAGATATGCTACATAAACTGGATTTTTTCTCCAACCCTTGCGTTAAATCGTCTGTGATGGAAAGAGCTGCTTATGATTTTGAAGGGGGGGAGACACTGGGGGGGAGGGAGAGGGGAGGAACTGAGAAAAGAGTAGGGTATTTCTATAACAGATTTTATTCAGTCTTTTATTTCCTAAGATTTTGTTGTTGTAACTTAAGGTATCTTGCTACAGTAGTCAGCTAGAATGGGGAATAGCATATTTTAAAGACTGTCATTAGTTCAGCAATAGTAGCTCTGAATTATAGCACCAAGAAGAATGTAAACTACTTTGGCAATTGGAGGGGCGGGAGGGGGGGAGGAAACGGGTGTTTGGTTAACTTGTGATAGGTAAAAGATTAAAAACAGCTTAATTTTGTACAGGTACAAATATTTGGCATTTATGTAAAAGTTCTTTCAAGAAGACTCGCTATATGCTTCTTCTCTTTTAGTTTGGTTTTATTTTGTAAAAAGATGTTGGGAATATTTTCTTTTTCCCCCATGGGAGGTGGGAGAATTTGGTATTTAACAGATCCCTTTTAAAAATCAACCATCTCATTGGTTTGAATTATGGGGGGGGGTGGCTGTTTGGTTGCCTCACCTAGAACAGGGGAAGTAGTTCATGTATATTCATTTTTCTATGCCAAGTTAACCTTTGTGAAAACAAAAGGTTTTAACTAGGACTTAGGGCAACCTGTAGTGAAATACCTTAAGCTGTTTAACTGTAAGGCGTGAAATAGGAGTCACTCAGTGGATTGGTTGTATGTTGTGGGCTACCTAAGTCTGCATTTGTTACTGTGCTAATAAAAATATGTACAAAAAATCCCCCACCTCTCCTTCTGTCTAATTGAAATAAAGGTTAGTACAGTGGTACCTTGGTTCTTAAACTTAATCCATTCCAGAAGTCTGTTCCAAAACCAAGGTGCGCTTTCCCATAGAAAGTACAGTAGGACCTCGGGTTAAGAACTCAATTCGTTCCGGAGGTCTGTTCTTAACCTGAAACTGTTCTTAACCTGAGGTACCACTTTAGCTAATGGGGCCTCCTGCTGCCGCCGCGCCGCTGGAGCATGATTTCTGTTCTCACCCTGAAGCAAAGTTCTTGACCCGAAGTATTATTTCTGGGTTAGCGGAGTCTGTAACCTGAAGCGTATGTAACCTGAAGCATCTGAAACCCAAGGTACCACTGTAATTTAAAACGGATTAATCCGCTCCAGATTTTTAAAAACAACCGCTAAAACAGCAATTTAACATGAATTTTACTATCTAACAAGACCATTGATCCGATCCATAAAATGAAAGCAAAAAACAGTGTACTGCAGTCACACAACCAATCAATCAGTAGCTGAACTGGGTTCCACACAGTCAGAAAAACGAAACAAAAAAGCCACAAAAACGCAAAATAAATAGCAAAAGCAGGCAAACTTCAGCATAACACTCAAAACGGAGCACGTTTGGCTTTCGAAAAAAGTTTGCAAACCCGAACACTTACTTCTGGGTTTGCAGCGTTCAGGTTCTAAGTTGTCTGAGTACCAAGGCGTTTGAGAACCAAGGTACCACTGTATATTCTGACAGAAAAACACCACGCTGCAAATTAGTGGTGTCGTATAAGTTGCCGACGCCTGGGGTAGGGCAAGTGTTGTGCCCCCTGGTGGACTGGGCAGCTGGGGTGGGGGCATGCACCAGGGGGGCGCATGCAGAGCCCATGCAGAGGGTGAACTGAGCCCACCCCCAACAGACTCCTTGCCCGCTGCCTCCATCCACCTGCCCACTAGACCAACCCACCTGCTGGGGCTCTGTGCCTGTCGGGGCTCTGTGCCTTGCGCGCCCCCCCAAAAAAATATACGCCCAGGGGCCACAGCCTCCCTGCCCCCTCCCCGGGTTACACCTTTACATCAAAGTTTATAATCTAAAGGCAATAAGGTGCAGGGTTCTCCAACTCGGCACATATTCTTTTTAGAAATGGTTTGTTTATTCCTGAAAGCAGTGGTTTTTTTCCCTGGGGGGACGCAGACCCCTAAACATTTTATGAATCTTAATTTTGGCCTCATTGAGGGGCAGTATTTCAATATGAATAGGAAAATGAGAGCACCCCTAAGCATTTATTTATTTATTTATTTAGAAAAAAAGCACTGCCTGAAAGTATTTAGCCCTCTCATAAAATACCAGGGAAGTGTACGATGACACAGAAACATTCAAAAACCAATAAAAAGCAGTACAGAGAAATTATGAAAATGACTGAAATTTTCAAACAGCAGCATAGGCCTATCAGGGAATTTGCTTTGACTGTGTGCCTCTGTCAGATATGCTGTCACTTTCTCCGTTTTGGACTACCGTATTTTTCGCCCTATAGGACGCACTTTTCCCCCTCCAAAAATGAAGGGGAAATGTGTGTGTGTCCTATGGGGCGGATGCAGGCTTTCGCTGAAGCCTGGAGAGCGAGAGGGGTCGGTGCTCACCAACCCCTCTCGCTCTCCAGGCTTCAGGAAGCTATCTGCAAGCCTTGGGAGCCCGCGGGAGTTTCCGCCGGGCTCCCAAGGCTTGCGGAGAGCTGCCTGCATCCCGAAGCTTGGGCGCGCTGAGCAGTCGCGCCCGGACTTCGGGTAGCTCTGCGCAAGCCGCGGGAGGGCTCCCACGACTTGCGGAGAGCAGCCTGTTCTGGGGACTGGGGAAGCTCGGGCTTCCCCCGCCCCAGCCCCGTGCCTGGGGGGGGGATATAAAATGTGCCTATGGGGTGAAAAATATGGTAACTGGGCGTTAGTATTCCTGTTGCATGGTGTAAATATGCACTCCTTGAGAGCACATCCGTGGTCTTGGGGGGGGGGGCTCTAATGGGAGGCCTTTGGCAGCTGGCTCTACGAAAGATCCCATAAGCAGTAGCGAGAGGGAGAGGAATTGTATAGAGGAGCACAGCTCTGAAGTCAAGACAGCAAAAGCTTGATAGACCAAATCCAGAATTTGAGCCAGCAGAGGAAGGAAATGCTATGAACTGATCCCTGCTGCAAAACTGCCCTGCTACTCTTAAAAACCAGTAAGCTCTATATTTAAAGCTCTTCCCAACAAACTCCAAAGCAGTGTCATTTTCATACAATTCTCCCTTGCCTTGGGAAAACTGGTATGGGTTATCTGTAAGGGCGATGTACCCCTGATGGGCTCACAGCTCCTGATTGCTTCTGCTTCTGGACAGCGTCTTAAGACATTCGAAGCTGTGAATATAGAACTCGACTGCTAAATCGTGAGCGCACAGACGATACAGAGTTACAGATAACACTTCAGGTCACAGTGACTCCCTTTTGCGCAAACCGACATTGTGCCAAAAATAACACTGGAAGCACTGAATGGTTTGCGTAGTTAAACCTCGGGGCCTTTTGAAGGCTGTCAGTCTCACATCTAACACACTCATCTGTCACACCTTTTTGCAGGTACACTAAAGGTTTGATCACCTGCTTTTAACTGCCTTTTGCAATCGGAACTTCCTTAACAGTTTGTCATTGGAACAACCTGCCTGAGGTTTCAAGCCATTAGTGCTGATGTACTCTTGAGCAGGCATTCTAAATAGTTGAGAAGTGTCAGTACACCCTGTTTTCTCTATTGTAAACAACCCCACTTCCTCCAGCTGCTTTTAGCCTCTGAATAATTCTTAAAGGAGTTGTTGCCAAGTTAGCGGAACAGAGTAGACCAAATGAGATCTTAAGCGAGTGCCGAGCGAAGCAGTGCCATTATTTCCTGTGTCTCGGAAAGGATAATTCTCTAAATGCAGCCCAAAATGGCGCTGGCATTTTAAAGTGGCAGCTTTACATTGTTGGTTTGCATTTTGGGGTTCGAGGTAAAACCTCTGGATTCTCAAAAGTGTTAATCTACTTTGCATCAATCAAGAGTCCAGAAGCTAAGAAGGGCCTTGTTTGAGTGCAAGTTGGAGACACCCAACCTAGCACTGAACCAGTTTAAAAAGAAGCAGTTGCAGCCAAGTTAAGGAGAAAAGGAGATTTTCCGGTTATGTAAGGAAGCAGACATAGGGATGCGGGTGGCGCTGTGGGTTAAACCACAGAGCCTAGGACTTGCCGATCAGAAGGTCGGCGGTTCAAATCCCCGCAACAGGATGAGCTCCCGTCGCTCAGTCCCAGCTCCTGCCAACCTAGCAGTTTGAAAGCACGTCAAAGTGCAAGTAGATAAATAGGTACCGCTCTGGCGGGAAGGTAAACGGTGTTTCCGTGCACTGCTCTGGTTTGCCAGAAGCGGCTTAGTCATGCTGGCCACATGACCCGGAAGCTATACGCTGGCTCCCTCGGCCAGTAAAGTGAGATGAGCGCCACAACCCCAGAGTCGGTCACGACTGGACCTAATGGTCAGGGGTCCCTTTACCTTTAAGGAAGCAGACAGTAGACAACTTGTTAGGAAGCAACAGGAGTATACTGCACCTTCCTTACTTCCGTGGCTCTTTCCCACTTCATACATGCATTTTCACCAAGGACCAGAACTGTAAGGAGAGCAGCAAACTGAACAGCAGAACATATCAGAACCTTCTTGACCCTGAGAGCCAATTCAGACAATTAAGAATGGAGATTTCAGCACTTGTTCACTGGTCTGGAAGTATAAACTACTGGACTTCTCAGTTGGTTAGAGCACAGTACTGATAATGCCAAGGTTGCAAGTTCTATCCCCATAAGGGAAAACTGCGTCGCGGGGGGGTTGGACTAGTTGATCCTCAGAGGTCCCTTCCAGCTCTACAATTCCACGATTCTATGAATTGGCCCACAGTATGAATTGGTCAACATTCCATACATAGGACAGTGTCGCTGCTTTGTTGCAAATTCAACATATATCCAAAGCCGCCTGTGTTATGTCCCGCTCTTCCGGTGGAGCAGAACAATTTGGCAGAGAGGAAAAAGAGGAGCGCCACTGGTTCTTGAGGCTGTGTGAAGGGTATATACACCTATGTGACATGGGTGAGATAGCACAGTTGTGCATATAGGATTTTCCTAAGTTCCAACATACTGGCATCTGAGTTTTTATGCTAATAGCTTGTGTCTCATGCTTTGAGAATTCCATCATGTAGTACAAACGTCACCTGAGGCGACTTTTTTTTTTAGATATTGAGATGTGGGATCATTGAAAATGTGGAATGCAACACTGAGCTAGCTAGCTAGATAGATAGATGAATGGATAGATAGATAGACAGATAGATAGATAATAGATAGATGATAGATAATAGATAGATGATAGACAGATGATAGATAGATAGATAGATAGATAGATAGATAGATAGATGATAGATAGATAGATAGATAGATAGATAGATAGATAGATAGATAGATAGATAGATAGATGATTGATAGATAGATAGATATAGATAGATAGATGATAGATTCAAACTCCAATCCTGTATTTTTCCACTCAGAACAAATAAATCATCATCTGCAACACTATTGGAACATGAAGAATGGAACAAAAGGAATTTGGTACAATGCTTTGAATGAAACTGTTAAGCAGGCGGGGACAACACATACCTAAATAAGGACCACTTTCAAAGAGAGGGGATTTCTTTAAAGCTTAACAGAATAAAAGGGAAAGCAAAGTAGATCACAACTCATGGCTTGGTATCATTAGAAAAACTGCTAACAGGATCTGGAGGAGGTGGAACTGTAGTTCTCAACTGCAACAGACAACCTTGCAACCTTGCAAGAATTTGGTCACTCCCAGAAAATGGCAACCAATTCAATCTGTAAGCCGATGATATTCTTTTCCAGTCACACTCACTAGGTACATAGTAAAGATTTTTGATGACCACTTGAACAAGGAAAGACACTTTTAAAAAAAAATCCAACTGGCATATATTTTAATCAGTTTAGAATTTTGAAATCTTCACCCTCTTGGGCTACTAGAGGTAAATTCACAGGAAGAACCAACGCACACTGAGATGTTGCATTCTGAAAGGGTGTTCCAAGAAATGAGAAGACTAAACCAACAATCCTGGAATGTCAGCAAGGCAGGCTTTACTGAAATCTGAAAACGCAAAAAGCAAGTTGTTTAACAGGACACCTCTAAGCTGCCTTCTATTTGTTGTTGAAGACTGGCACACCCTCTGTGATGTCTCCTAGACAGCTTAGGCACACGTTGGCGTCTTGGCTGGACTACTGCAATACGTGATACTTAGGGTTGTCATTGAAGATTTCCTGGAAACTCCAGCTAGGACAAAATGCTAGGTTGCTAATTGGGACATAATTTACCTGGTGCTTTCATCATCTGGGCACCAAAGAAAGTGATGGGCATTACTTAGAAAGTAATTGCTTGGGACCTTATTGAAAGACCTTCTGTGCAAATACTTCATTCTTCATTGGAAACACCATCTGAAGTCAGGAGGGTGGTGACTGGGGAAAGGCCTCTTGTGATTGCAGAAAGGAGTATCTCTTCCAAACCAGCTCATCTTTTATGCCCTTTCAGTATTAGGGAGGACTTTTATTTGCTCAGGTATTCCAGCATGCTTTATTAACTGTTTTTAACACTTGTTTTTCTGGATCCAATAGATTTTATGGCTGCTGCTTTTTTTTGCTTTTAATGTTTTATATGGACTTCTATTGTACCTGCTACTACTTAAAACTGTTCGCTCCCCTGGGAATCTTATGCTGAAGAGTGGCTAATAAACGAACCCTTTATAAATGACTTATTATTAAAGAGTGGCTCTTTTTTGTCACCTACACTGCCCTACAGGAGAGCAACTGCTTGCTTAAGCACTTAAGCCAAACCCTGACTGCTTTTTATGTGGGCTTGGCTCTCCCTTGTGAAAATCTGGTCCCATTACTCCACGATGTGCATTATAAAACAAACAAGTTGGATCTGCAACAAAAAGTCGCAGCGTTAACTACTCCTGATTAGCGTTTCAGCTGGCCATGCCCTTTTCTCCATTCCATCTCCTCCCATTTTCTGTCCCTCAACCCAATATAGCAGACAGCATTTCATGCCCGCTAAACATTCTCACTCCTCACTACCCCTAATTTCCCCCAAAAAATGTTTTCACCCCCCTCCACTTTTGCAAATCTCAGGGTTCTCCCAAGGCTTCGGATGCCTCCATCTCGTGCACAGATTTTGGCCACAAAAATATGCAGAATCAAAGTACGAATTCACTATTATTATACACAGGATGCGAGAGGCCTGCCCTGTGAGAATGGAGCGTTTGTAAATGGCTCACTCTTACCAGATTTTTCTAGGTGTGCAATTGACGGGCGAGTATCCACACCCTCCCCATCTTTTTCAGTCACAATGTTTTATGGCTTGCTGTCCACACCGGGTCATCGGGTCCTCTCAGTCCCTCTTCCTCCATCCTGAACACCCTTTCATTCTGGGCAGGTATGCAAGTATTTCTATAGTTTGTTTGTGTATATATTTTTTTTTAAAGGGCTATTCATCCCCTTTAGAAATGACAGCGGAAAAACTGCATACACAAGTTTACTAACTGCAGCGTCAAACTCTGCGAGCACTTGAGGAAGCACAAAAGGAACAGCGTAAAACACAGACCGACAACTCGAAACACTCCTCCCTGGTTGAAATGGCCTTCAGCTGTCGTCGTTATTGCCTCTGGGCTTCCGCCCGGGCAAAGGGAAAGCTGACTTGTTCTGGGCCTGAGAGAGTTTGCTCGCCAGCACGGCGAAGGGCTCGACCAGCGTCCTTCCGTCGGTCACCGTGACTTCCCACAGCTTCACCTTCTCGAGTTTGGCCCACTGTTGAGCCACGGCCGCCTCGACTTGCCTTTCCTCCACCAGGTCAGATTTGTTGCCTAAGACAACAATAGAGCCCTGAAAAAAGGAAGGAAGGAAGCAGTCCATCAGAAATGGGAAAGCATGGGCTTTGCATCCGGTTCAGTCAAGGAGCAGAAAGCTGCTCTCTCTCTGAGGAGGCAACATTTAGTTCAATGGACCAATGGGTCAGATTGCATTTTAATTCTAAGGTGCTGCCTTTGATGGAATCTATATACCACGGGTGAGCTACATAGTGCCCTCCAGATCTTGTTGGTCTACAAATCCCATCACCCCTGTCCTCTGCTCTGCAAGTTAGAGCCGATGCTGTTCGCAATGGTCAAGGACAATGGTTACTATAGCCTAGCAACACCTTGTTGGCAATGGTCAGGCATCATGGGTGTTGTAGTCTGACAACACTTGATGATGTTGGCAATGGTCAGGGATCATGGGTATTGTAGTCCCAACACTTGATGTTGTTGGCAATGGTCAGGGATCATGGGTATTGTAGTCCCAACACCACTTGATGTTGTTGGCAATGGTCAGGGATCATGGGTATTGTAGTCCAACAACACGATGTTGTTGGCAATGGTCAAGGATCATGGGTATTGTAGTCCAACAACACTTGATGTTGTTTGGCAATGGTCAAGGATCATGGATATTGTAGTCCAACAACACTTGATGTTGTTGGCAATGGTCAAGGATCATGGGTATTGTAGTCCAACAACACTTGATGTTGTTGGTAATGGTCAGGGATCATGGGTATTGTAGTCCAACAACACTTGATGTTGTTAGCAATGGTCAAGGATCATGGGTATTGTAGTCCCAACACTTGATGTTGTTGGCAATGGTCAGGGATTATGGGTATTGTAGTCCAACAACACTTGATGTTGTTAGCAATGGTCAGGGATCATGGGTATTGTAATCCAACAACATCTGCTGGGCACCAAATTGGCTACTCCTGCCATATATCAATCCATGTAATCTGTTGCTGGGGGGAAAAAAAGTCAGACGCTACTAAGACGGTATTAGGTTTCAAGAGGAGCCCAAGATGTCAGCGAAGCAAGGAATTGCTCCCAATTTCTAAAGCCCAGTGACTAAGATTGCCTGTGCAAAAGTATCCTTGGTATGTTGTGGTGTATTGAAAAATACAAGCGGCTGCAAGCCCAGAAACAAATAGCGGCCAGGAAACCTGCAGGTGAGCATATTAAATTATAGTACTTAAATACGGCTCTTCTTTCCTATGAAACATGACACAGGGATGTTGCTATGAGCTTCGAGATTATTCAGGCAGGCCACACCAAATCCAGAACACAGGCATGCCAAAGGCTTTGGGTGTGTTCAGCTCGGCAGTTACGTAAGACTCTAAGACTGAATGTTTTTCCTCACCTCCTTGTAAGATGACGAGGTGTATTACTCAGCCTGCGATAAGGCAGCCCTGTTGCGTCTTGGGGCCCAGCCTGCTCATTTTGCTGAGTAGGTCTCTGACATCTGCCCCAAAGTATGATGGCAGCACTGGCTGCATTGTGGCTGGGCTGGTTTTGAAGCAAGTTGCGATTAAGGTTGTTCCCGGCTGGTTTTCAACCCACATCGTCCTTTTAGATCTTGCCAGTCTAACTGCAAAGTTATTCTCCTTTTCTTTCCTAAAGCGATTAGTCCAATTCTCAGCTTTGCTTCGTTCTCTGCTTCTCTCTTCAGTTCTGCTGCCAGTTTTCTTTCCTTTTGGATCTTCCTTCCCCTAGTTCTTTCCTTTACTGTACTGATGTACTTTGGCTTCTTATAAACTGCCTTCCCTTTTCCCTATTTGCCTTATTACAGTCATGGCTGGTGCCCACTGGGATTAGTAAGGCAGAAGGCAGGGAGGTCAACAGTAGGTGGCACCAGAGATGAGTAATTCTACCCTTGTCCCCAGCCTTCTCCCTACTGAGTTCTAACAAGGCAACACTGAAACAACATTTAGAGCACTACTATTCCACTTTAAACAGTCATCGTTTCCTCCAAAGAATTCTGGGTTAAAATTCCCAGCATTCCCTGTGAAGAGGGATTGATTGTCCACTTTTCTGGTTTTGTGCAAATCTGAGGGATCGAAAAGGGGGTTATATAACTTACAAAGACCCTTTTTAATGCCAGCAGACATTTTAACTGAATTTTTATTTTATAATATTAAATTATTTTTATTTACATTGGATCAAGTTTCTTATTATACACCACTCTAATTATAAGTAAGCGGCATATAAATTATTGAAATAAAATTCTCTAATGTCGCTAATTATAATTCTCTAATTAGAAATTATTGAAATAAATTAGTAGCAAGTTTCTAGCAACCATGGTTGCTTTTGCATTTAAAAAACAATTTTCTCTAAGGGCGCTGAGACAAGGCAGGATTTGGGGAAAACTTCAAAATAACCAGGGTAAGAGAGTAGCTGTTCACTTTTCACAATTTGCTTCTCTTGTGGGTTTTTAAGATTATCCCTTTGCTCCTGGTTATTTTATCAAATCCCTACTGTTCTTGAATTTGCATCTAAGGAATCAGGAAGTAGAATATATGGCACTATTCAAACAACCTGTTCTCTCTTCCAAAAGTGAGCAACAGAGACAGTGCCGAACGTCAGCTGTCTTAACAATATTTGAATTGTTTTGATTTACGGTTTTGATTTTGTGATGCACTGAATTACAACCACAGATGAAAGGGTATTCACGACTCGTTCCGTCCTTTGTTGCCTCGAACTACAAACCCCATGGGAATGCAAATACTACTTTCAAACCGCTAACATTAAAAGAGAGACAGAGAGAGAAAAATCTATTCTGCCTTACAGTTAAAACGAAACGGAGGAGAGGAATCACAAGGGATCTTTCTGTGCAGCAAAGTGACTCAGTCGATTGCTTGCTCACAGGAGAGGCAGCCTGTGTTTCCAGGTTCTTTGATGCAACGTGTGTGTAGTCAAATTAGGAAGCCGTATCCTAAATAGCACTTGCTATGGCAACCGATTATATAATTGGATTAGGAAAGAAACTTCGTAGTAAACAAAGCAGTTACTGTGCTGTTAATAACAACCTGTTTCACTTTTCTGACTTATTAATAGCTGGTTGTAATGACTCACCCTGGTCCAGCAACATATCTGGGCACATTGAGGGGCTGCCCTTAGACAGCCCTGGTGAGAGAATCCGCAATACCACCAATCAGCTGTTTGGGGGAGAAAATGTGGGGGTTAAATTTAACCCCTTTCAAACAGCTGGTCTTGTGCTGTATTGTTTTTTCTGACTCAGTCAATATGGATGCCTGGGGTTCCTCAGGGACACCATGCGACCCTCATATACCTAAGGCACCCTGTCCCTCCCAATTCTCAGTTTTATTTTAAATCAAGGTCTTTTGCTTTGGCCCTACGCATGCAGCAGAATTGGACAGGTGTTAAAATGGACTGTACTACTTTGGCTTACAAGTGGAGCACACAACTTTTGAACGCTCTGCCATGTTGTTGTTGCTTTATATTTCTTTTCCTGAAGTTTTTTCCCCTGAAGTTTTCCAAAATTTTACACATACATTTCAATACATAATAAAAACTCCCCCTCCCCGACTTCCCACCCCCTTTTCTATGCTGTTTCTGTTTCTCTCCCTCAGCTGTCTTCTATCGCTTAAACCTCGACAAAACTACGGTAATTTTCAATCCCTTCTGTTGCTCATAGTTCAAGTCCTCCTTGCTCATCATATTATAATATCGCTCATCATATTATTATTTTTTTAATATCTGAGAAGCGTTTACATTCTTCCACAAAACCTCCTTCATTAGGTTTTCTTATTTTAGCTGTTGACAATTCTGCATATTGCTCAACCATTCTTCTTCAGTGGGTTATTTCTGCCTTTTAAAAGCTTCCCATTAATAGAAATTAGCACTTCCCTCGTCCTTACTTTGTTGAGTCTTTGACGCAGGGGAGCATTTGAAAATGCGACGTGGTCCATTCTACTCCCTCACGGGTCCAGACTGAGGTAAACACTGAAGGATTACTTCACAGAATAGGATTAAACTCTTTCCTTTAACCTCACTGAGTTTTGCGGTCTGTATGTCAAAGTCAGGAACGCTACGAAATTTGCGGTGATGAAACAGAAGCGATTGGCTGCGCTGCGGGCAAGCCCCATTTTCGGGGAATGCTGGGAATCAACTTCCTCCTTTACACAAGGCTCAGGATACACAATCAAAGGAGAACACTGAGTAACAACACCTCTGACTGCTATATTAAGAGTCCATGAAAAGGTAGCAAAGGCAACCTTTTGATGCAACCTTAATCGATGCAATCAGCAAGCCCTGAGTTACGTAAGAACTTTGCTCTGACAACAGCCAAACATTACATAACTGCAGTCTTGTGCTGACTTGCTTTAAATGGCTCCAGATTAATGCTTCCTTCCTTCCTTTTTTTGTTACAGGCACTTAGTTAAGAGATCTATTACGGATTCACTCTCTCTTTACATACAGAATTTATTGCAGGAAAATACACAGAGCCCTGCGTAGGTGATACTGTTCAGCTTGCTGAGCTGCAGCAGTCGATTAGCAAACATTGATGAAGCCATTTCCCTGTGAAGGGTCTGATTTACTAGCCGTGGTGAATCTCCTAAAAAAAACAACCCTGATTAAATCCATTATCTTAGCATTACTGTTATACAGTGGTACCTCGGGTTAAGAACTTAATTTGTTCTGGAGGTCCATTCTTAACCTGAAACTGTTCTTAACCTGAGGTAGCACTTTAGCTAATGGGGCCTCCTGCTGCTGCCGCCGTGCGATTTCTGTTCTCATCCTGAAGTAAAGTTCTTAACCCGAGGTACTATTTCTGGGTTAGCGGAGTCTGTAACCTGAAGCGTCTGTAACCTGAAGCATTTGTAACCCGAGGTACCACTGTAGTTGCTTTGGAAGACGATAATCAGGCATCCACACAACATGACCGGTCCAACGAAGGTACCACTGTAATAGTTTTTATCCCGACACTTTCCTTGGCACCTTACAGACTAACCTTACAGATTATGGCAGAAGATGCTATTAAGGCAAAAAGCGCTTCCAACCTGTTTTTATTTATTTATGACATTTAGAGGGCAATCTTTATCTTCCAAGGAGATCAAGGCGGTGTCCGTAGTTCTCCCCCTCCCCATTTAATCCTCACAACAACCCTGTGAGGTAGGTTAGGCTAAGAGAGGGTGACTGACCCGAGGTCATCCAGTAAGCTGAGGGGATTTGAAACCGTCTCCCGGGTCCTAGTCCAACACTCCATGGGATCCAACTCCCGCCCATAAAATATTTGAGGGGGCTGGGCCCCCCCAAAGTTGATGGGCATTGTCATTCAAATGGTGTGTGCGCGCCATGTCATGCAGGACGGGGCCTACCTGCCCCCCCCCCCATATTTTATTCAAGTTGGCACTCCTGCGACACTCTTAACCCTGTCATTCCCAATGTGGGGTGAATGCCCCACAGGGGCGCAATTTGATTTTTAAGGGGGGGCAATTCGAGAATGAGTTATTAACAGTTCATGGCCTTTTAGGGTTCCTACACGTGAATAGGAGTTCACTTTTTGAATAAGAAGAATTTTAAGTCACGGGGCGGGCGGGCATCGGGATTTTAGAGATGCTTAGGTGGGGCACGGCCAAAAAAAAATGTTGGAAACCACTGCTCTAACCATTATGCCACGCTTCTTCTTTTGCAAGGAAAGATGGCGTAAAGGGCCTCACCATTTGTTATCAGCCAACGTTTTGTGAACGACTTCTGTTAATTATGTAATTAGCACCGCCTGTACTTTCTGCATTTCATTTCCCTGTGACCTCACTGCTTAGTGTGTTTACAAGTGTCCCAGCCCAAAAAAGTGGATTAAGCTTATGCCTTAATAAATGGATTGTTTACGATGCCAAAAAGACTTGCAGTTGTTTCCGATACAACAGACTAACAAGGAAATAGTTACGGCGGGTTTTAAGAACCTTTTACAACCACTCTTTTCAAACACTGCAGCTCACGTTAAGCCTTGTGACTACGAGACCTTGCTTTTAACTTGGCAGTTACCCTTTGCAAAGGAGACACACATCTAATGTGAGAGACACTAAAAGACAAAAAAAAGGGGGGGGTATTCATAGCAGAGGCCTTTTACTCCTGTCCCATCTCTGCACACAACTACGCTGACCTCCGGCACGTGTAAAATTGCATTATGTGCAGGTAAATAAGTACAGTGGTACCTCTGGTTACGTACTTTATTCGTTCCTGAGGTCTGTTCTTAACCTGAAACTGTTCTTAACCTGAGGTACCACTTTAGCTAATGAGGCCTCCTGCTGCCGCCGCACGATTTCTGTTCTCATCCTGAGGTAAAGTTCTTAACCCGAGGTACTATTTCTGAGTTAGCGGAGTCT
Organism: Podarcis muralis; assembly: GCF_964188315.1. Taxonomy (NCBI): domain Eukaryota; kingdom Metazoa; phylum Chordata; class Lepidosauria; order Squamata; family Lacertidae; genus Podarcis; species Podarcis muralis. The sequence continues at coordinate 41,770,226 of NC_135666.1, forward strand.
GTAACCTGAAGCGTCCATAACCTGAAGCGTATGTAACCCGAGGTACCACGGTGGTTTGGAAAACCTGCTTTTTAGGTGATGAGCTCATTTTCCCTCGTACATCATGTTCTCATTATCGTATCTCAGACGCAATTGAAGGGATCGGGGGGGGGTGGGTGGGTGTTTTACCTCTCTTTTGTCTCTACACTTGTCAATCTCCTTCTTGAGCCAGTCAGCTCTTTCGAAGGATTCCAGGCTGTTCACGGCATAGACGAGAACAAAGCCGTCTGCGAGGGAGAAATAATGTTTGGGGAACTCCTCTCCTTCTTGCACCCCCCTGGTGTCGTACAGGCGCAACTGTTCTTTCACTCCTCGGTCCGTTTCCGCCAAAGCCACATACACATCTTCGCTTGTGGCGCTGCATTCTGCACCTGTTGTTTTCAAAAAGGAGAAACAGAATTCTTAGCGAACTTATAATCAGCTCTGGCCTGGACAAATTCACAAAAGGTGCATCTATACAAGCAATTGTTTTGATTCGGTTTTGTATTTGGTATGAATACCTTCATACTGTTGTGGCTTACGGCCAAACAAGTACACACTTACTCAAGACTCATATTAATGGTACTAAATGCAAAAGGTGTGTCTCTCTCTCCCACCCCAAAGTCGAATCGAAAATACAGTGGTACCTCGGGTTAAGTACTTAATTCGTTCCCGAGGTCTGTTCTTAACCTGAAACTGTTCTTAACCTCAAGCACCACTTTAGCTAATGGGGCCTCCTGCTGCCGCTGCGCTGCATGATTTCTGTTCTCATCCTGAAGCAAAGTTCTTAACCCGAGGTAATATTTCTGGGTTAGCGGAGTCTGTAACCTGAAGCATCTGTAACCTGAAGCGTACACTGGCTGGCACACACTTCTGTGACTGGCACACATTTTGACAAACAACAAGTTTGCTACTTGTTGTCAACAAGCAACATTGAGAACCACTTTACTGGCGCCATCCCAGCCGTGACACGATTATGGTTTTGGATTATTTGTTAAGTAAGAAAGGCAGGCATCTGTAAGTGTCTCTGGAAGGGCAGAAGGGGAACAACGTGCATCTCTTACCCACATCGTGCTTGCCATAGAGGACCTGCTCCAGAATGGCGGTCTTCCCCACCGAGGCCATTCCGCAAACCAGCACTTTGTAGCCCTTCCCCATCTTCTTTCAGGCTGCGGAGACTGGGCCCGGGGAGCAATCCTGTCCAAGCACCACAAAAGGTCAATGGCATTTATTACCGTCCAGCAAGAAGCCAGCATTGGAGCATGGCTGCATTCACACACACAAAGAGGAGGTCACAGGCTTGCCAGGTCAGTGCAGCAGTTTCAGCCAAAGTCTCTCCTACCTTAGCCAAGGTATGTCCAACAGGTCACGGCCAAGGAGGAGACAGCTTTACTACCATATTGGCCCGAATATAAGCCACACTTTCCCCCCCAAATTCCAACTGTGAAAAGTTAAAGTGCAGCTTAAATTCACGACCTTACAAAAATTGGCTTTTGCGATATCGCTGCTGAAGCAGACATACGGAAAATGGAACAAAATAATGTTTTCATGCTGATTTGCAAGCTCAAGACTGTTGTGCAATTAATTCTAATGTCATTCGTCACCTTCCCCTTACTTTACAGTGCAGTATTGATTTATTAATTTGCATTTACAGTGCTACGATTTATGGGCGGAATTGCAGCAATTGAAAAGCGATTTTAGCGATTGTACGGCAACTTTTGAGGGCTTGCAAGATCAAAGGCTTGAATTGGCTTGGCATATGAATTTAATGGACCTTTTTTTCATTTTCTCTTCAATTTTAAGGAAGCTGCTTATATTTGGGTATTGTCTTTCCCGCCCCCCTTCAATTTTAAAGGTATGGCTTATTTGCAGGTGTGGTTTATATTTGAGCCAATACGGTACGATCCCAGGTTCAGATGCTGCTGATCTCAAAAGCCCACCAGGAACAGTGCAGCTGCAGTCACAGTAAGCCATGTTCCAGCTGCTCTCTGGGACATGCGAACCAGGCCAGTGAATGGCAGCCATTTCAGACATGGGGCTTTCCCAGCCCTGTTTAGGAATGCCAGGGATTCTACATGCCAAGCATGTGTGCTAACACTGAACTATGGCACTTACTCAATGGATTACTTCCATTGCAAGGACTGTCAGGTATTGGACAATAACAGACTATTAAAAGACTAAAGGCCGTGACTATTTTGCATGTGTACAACTGACGTGCAACCAATGTGCAAGAGGGCAAAACGGGGTGTTGCTGCCCATATTGCAAGGAGATTCACTGAAACACAAACATAAGACTAGCTGTGGTATAAGGGATTTTATCAAGAATGGATTGTATTTGGTTTGAGCAATAGTCTGGAGGGAGAATTAAAGGGACTCAGACCTTGAAGTACAGCACGTGGGAAGCCACAAAAAAATTATAACTATTTTGAATTACTCTTAAAAAACCAAATAAAAATTATTTCAGAAATAAAACAAAAACGATTCAACCCGGGATGAATTTCGAGTTCACCTTGAACTAAGAAGGCAGACACGACCCCTTTTTTCAGTGCCAAGTCTCAACCCTGGAAGCTGCAAAAAAAGAGAAAAAAAGTAGAGGTGAGAGTTCCTCTGAGCGTGTCCAGAGCGCATTGCTCAAAGCATTATCTCTGTATTGTTTGCACTTAAGGAGAAGTGTTTCTAGGGGAAATTACATGACTTTCCGGGAAATACAAGGCAGAAACTGCTCCTAGCAGGAATCCAGGAATCTGCGGAACTAGCAGGCGGGGCCACGATCCCTCCGGCGTTTTCTTCCAAGCCTGCCAAGGCACGTGGCCTCTTGAACTACATTTCCCAGCAGGCACCTGAGCGCAGCCCTTTCCCCCTCCTCCTTCCTCTTGGACGTCACGGCGTTGCCGCAAAGCCTTGTGGGAAAGCAGGCCTCTTCCTTTCCGGCTCCGGGCGCCGCTAGGTAAGGTTGGCGAGCTGGAGGCCTCCCGTAGTTTAATCCGTCGGCATCCTAATTCGGGGAGGCCTACGGGGGTCCGCTCGGGGCGCCGCCCCACGGTCGGTAGCTGGGGGGAGAGGCGGGTCGGGGTCTCTGGGCGAAGGGAGGCCGGGGAGCCGTAATTCCGCCGGGTTCGGTTGGGAAGGCGGCGTGGCCTGGGCCTACAGACCGAGGCGGCTCCGCCAGACGGAGCTTGCAGAGGCCGAGGGGGAAGGCGAAGAGAATCATAGAGTTGGAAGGGACCCCGAGGGACATCTAGTCCAGCCCCCTGGAATGCAGGAATAAGCTCGCGAGGCCTAAAAGGCTGGAGCTCGGGCGCTGCTTGCTCCTGAGTAAACCTCCGAGGAGGGACCATTGCTCACATGCTTTACGTGTCGACGGCCGCGGGTTTCAGCCCTGATACCAACCAATAAATGGGGTTAAGGTAGCAGGTGATGTTGGGAGCCACTGCCAGCTGCATCAGATGGTTTATTTACGTATCTCACATCCCTCTCTTTTAAGATGGGTGGGCAAGTAATTGCTTCCAGGTTTTTGCTTCTGCAAAAGTGGGGCATGCATTGTGCGAAGCAAGTAGATAATAAATGTCCTGCTATGGTTTCAGGTAGCTTATTCTTTGTGCCCACGCAACTTAAAACAAGTGAGAATTCTCTGAAGTTACAAGTTATTCACCTTTAGGCACCAGGCAAAAATGTCCCTTTTTAACCAGGCCTTTGGTTGACCTGATCAACATCCTATACCCTTTAAAATGTGGCTCTTTTTTGCGGGTAGGGGGGTGTTATTGGATTATTGTTTTTATTTTGATTCTATATATTGTGATCTTTTTTGTGAACTGAGACCTCCAGGTATAGGGCAGTATATATATTCAATGAATGAAAGCCTGTGTGTTTGTGTTCTGAATGAGGTTATTGGGTAAAGGAGTGAGTTTTATAAAAAGAATTGGGATCATGTAGAGCTGGAAGGGACCACAAGGGTCATCTAGCCCAACCCCCTGCAGCGCAGGAATCTTTTGCCTGATGTAGAGCTTGAGCCCACAGCGTTGAGATTGAGCCTCATGCTCTACCGACTGAGCTGTTGAGTGACTGTTCTTTCTGGATTGAGGGAATAAGGTACAGCCCCTGAATGCTACAGGAGCTTGCATTTGCTGAAGTTATTGCAAGGGACTTCACCAGGCTGGAAAATCATGCAAATCCTTAGTTGTTGTGGGCTGTCATGCCATAGATCAGTTGCAGGTCAGTGGTAGATCACAGGCTTTGCGTGCAAAAAGTTCCAAGTTATGATCCTGGCAATTCCAGCAGCAGTGGGAAACATTCTAGTCTGAAACCCTGAGGAACTGCTGTCAGTCTCTGTAAACCAGGGATAGAGAAGCTGTGGTTTCCAGATGTTAATTAGCAACTTTCATCAGCCCCAGTCATAGGCAGTGGTCAGGAATAATGAAAAGTTGTAGTCCAGAATGCCAGAAGATCTGGATCCCTCGCATAAACAAATGATAGGTTAATAGTCTGACAAAGTAAAAAGCAGCTTCCTTTGCTGCTGTGTATCTCATACATACTATTTAAATGTTAATGACATATTAATGAAATCAAGCACAGTATAGATCAGTAGCTCAGAGGGGACAAAGTTGGTTTTTGAGAGGTTTATGAACAAAATGTGTTTCGTTATGGACCGCTTTTATTACTAGAGAATGGAAAACACAGTTGCTCTTTTGTTTTCTGAGAGCAATGAAACGCAGTGTGATTTAAACGTATCACTTTTTTGCAGCTAAGCCAGAATGGGTGCCTACAAATATATCCAAGAACTATGGAGGAAGAAACAGTCAGACGTGATGCGCTTCCTCCTGCGTGTCCGCTGCTGGCAGTATCGCCAGCTGTCTGCCCTGCACCGAGCTCCCCGTCCCACCAGGCCAGATAAAGCTCGCAGGCTGGGATATAAAGCTAAGCAAGGTAACTGCAACCTAAAGCAAGTAGCAGATGTGAACTTGCTCTAGTCACTTGGCTATGCACTAAGTCTGGTAGTATTGAGCAATGATAGCTGTGTGCGATAATTCCTACTAGTTATTATAATTGTAACGTGATAAGATAAAAGTAATCTTGCTTACCTTCCATGCAAGCATATAGGCAACTATCCCAAGCTACAAGAGCATCCATGATAAGTCAGGATGTTAGAATGGAAACTTTGCCCAAGACTATCTTGAGACTGAAAATCTTGCCACTGTACTTGCATTCACACAGCTGAAACACAATTCCCATCATTTTTCATGCTTTGTGCAATTTCAGATGAACAAAAATAGATTATAAAAGCACGGGGTTGTCCAGTAACTGAAGTAGAGTATTTGTGGCATCATTAGCAAATTCAAAAGTATTGCTAGAATGTAAAACGCAAATGCTAAATAAAATTTCTCTTGTAAAACTGCAGATTTCTTCACTGCTTTAACACATTATCCTGTTGTGTCTTAGGTTACGTCATCTACCGCATCCGTGTTCGCCGTGGTGGTCGTAAACGTCCAGTCCCTAAGGGTGCTACTTATGGTAAACCAGTGCATCATGGTGTCAACCAGCTGAAATTTGCCCGGAGTCTGCAGTCTGTAGCAGAGGTGGGTATTGCTTGTGATCTGCATCCGTCTTTTGTATTGCCCCCTGGTACCACTGAAGCTTGATCAAATCTGTGTCGCATTGGTTTATCTCCTTTAGCTCATGCCATATTAGAAGAGTATTTGATGTGTATGAATCAGCTTTTAATACTGTTGAGTTGGTAAACTCTGATGGAGTAGCATGTTAAGCAGCATTTATTGTGAGAATAAGGCAGTATGGTTAATGAATAATTATTTCCCACAGAGCAGTTTTTCCAGTGTCAAGTTGGCATTTTGGAATTCTAGTTTCTAGGTGGCATATGCAAGTATTTTGGTTTGCAAGGTGCTGTAGCCATCCTCTCTATAGAGACAAAGAACTGTCTTTGTTGTAAACTGAAATTAGATATGGTACAGAAATCAGTGAAAGAGCCAGTGCATAAAACTATGTAACAGATTGAAGTGATTACCCTTTTTTGTAGTCAAATTGAATGTCCTTGGTGGTCAGATTTTTAGTTACTTGTTACATTACTTGTTACATTACTTGTTATTCAGATAGCCACACTCTACAGCGGTAGAGGTAAAATACAGTGGTACCTTGGTTCTCAACCTTAATCCATTCCGGGAGTCCGTTTGACTAATGGAACTGTTTGAAAACCAAGGTGTGGCTTCTGGTTGGCTGCAGGAGTTTCCTGCACTCAAGCGGAAGCCGTGTCAGATGTTCAGCTTCCAAAAAAAGTTCACAAATCTGAACACTTACTTCCGGGTTTGCGTTGTTCAGGAGCCAATATGTTCAACAACTAAGCCGTTTGGGAACCAAGGTACTACTGTATAGTATTTTGGGAAATATAGCACAGGGAAGTATTTTTAAGAAGTAGGATAACATCAGGTATGGCAGCTAGGTGATTGTAGTTGTGCCGTACAGTATTTGCTTTCCCCATTTCTTGGCCATATAGCCTCTCTGTAATGAAGTAGATTGCCATGGTATGTTCTATTGTGGTAGCGCTAACAAATCAATTTTCCTCCACAGGCCAATTTGAAAGATAAAATAGTTGTTCATAGAATGGTAGAGTTGGAAGGAGTCCTGAGGATCATTTAGTCAAACCCTGTGCAATGCAGGAATATGCAGCTGTCCCTTATTGGGCTTGAACCTGCAGCCTTGGCATTATCAGCACAATGTTCTAACCAGCTGAGCTACCCATCCCTGTAAGGAAAGAGTTTCTCTATGGAGAAGTCTTTGTCACTGTAATTCTTAAACGTCATGGCTGAATGTTTGTTTCCTTTGTATGAAACTTGTCACCTTGTTTTCCTGATGCCTGTAATATTCACAATCCCCAATTCCTCCCTTTTATGTGCTTACGTGAGGTTGTTTTTCCCCTGCTAGGAGCGTGCTGGCCGCCATTGTGGAGCCCTGAGAGTACTGAACTCTTACTGGGTGGGTGAAGATTCCACCTACAAGTTCTTTGAAGTCATTCTGATTGATCCTTTCCACAAGGCTGTCAGGCGCAACCCAGACACCCAATGGATCACCAAGGCAGTTCACAAACACAGAGAGATGCGGGGGCTGACCTCCGCTGGCAGGAAAAGCCGTGGCCTCGGCAAGGGCCACAAATTCCATCACACAATCGGTGGCTCACGTCGCGCTGCTTGGAGGCGACGCAACACCTTGCAGCTTCACCGTTACCGCTGATTCTTTTGCATATAATTTTCTCGTTATAATAAATCAGCCAGAGTTCACATTTCCACTGTCTTGTGTTTTCATTGGGCACTGGGTGTACCCCACATCAGCTCCTTTTAAAAGAATTAAGAATCTAGCAACATATCCAGTATCTCTTCCATTACAGTTGTCACTCGAATAACAGGGTTTTATAAAAGTTCTGGTGAAGTTGAAAGCTTTTTGATGACCAAAAAAAATTGCAGTATATACTCATCCAAAAATTCCCAGAAAGGTTTGTATAACTTAACATGCATATGTTCAACTTTAGACGTACTCGGCATAACTAATTGAGATTAATGAACATTACTGACTGCTAGTAATTTCAGTAAAAGTAATTTCTGAATAAAAGTTTAATTCCACTATCCGTTGTGTGCAAGGTACCCGTATTTTTCGCTCTATAACACGCACCAGACCATAACACGCACGTAGTTTTTAGAGGAGGAAAACAAGAAAAAAAATATTCTAAACGAAATAGTGGATATATGATTTTTGTGGTTCATGCTGTGGCCACAGACATGTGATCTGACATTGAGTTTGGAGTAGCCCAATGCAAAAATCCTTAAGATCCATGTGGATCCATGCTTTGTAACCATGGCGGAGGGAAGGAAGGGGAACCATGGATCCTCTGCTCATGACTGCAGCAGATCCCCCCCGCCACCCACAGGCATTCGCTCCATAACACGCACAGACATTTCCCCTTCCTTTCTAGGAGGAAAAAACTGAGTGTTATGGTGCAAAAAATACGGTAACTACCGTTTTATCTTCTCTCATCAGTAATAGCCACCACAGTTAACACTAATAAGATTCCTTAATGATAGAAGCAGCCTCAAATCTTGGTTAAGAGGGGGCCCTTGTTAAAGCTGGCAGAAGAAACAAGTTGGAGGATAGGACCATACAGTCCCATTGTTCCTAATACTTCATTTTGTGATGTGTTTTCAAAACTGCTTGCTTTTAGATGCTCATTTATTTTTAGGTTGTATTTTGTACTGCATTGATTTCGCATAAGCCACCTTGGGTGCATTTGTAAGAAAGCAAAGTATAAGTTCATAGTATTTCAAATTTTACTAATGATCCTAATGGAGTGGCTATCAGTGTGAGCCTGTGGCTTCTAGATTGAAGTGCGCATGCCAGATCCTTATTAGCTTTCACACAAACTGATGGTTGACTGATTACAGTCTCTTGTAATAAAGCGCTCGTATCTTAGCTTATATGCTGCAAAATGTGCTTATTACAGTTGCTTCATTATTATTATTATTCACTAATTAAGTCTAGATTGTTAGTATAAATGACTTTCACAGCTGCCCAGCAAAGCTAGTTTAATATCAAGACAGTGCTTAAAACCCAAGATAAGGATTGGGTAAGGTGCTGCTATTCTATTAAGAGCAACATAATGGAAAACAGCCTCCCACGTAGTTCATAACCTGAGCGTGTTGAATAGCATTGGAGCGCAGGCTCTTTCAACATTGCAAGTTTTCATTATTAACCATTGTCCGACCTTTTCATGCGGGAAACTGCACAGACTGACCCTGCTGTGTTAACTTGTGTATTTCTACAAGAGCTTTCATTAACCGGTTCTTCTCGGAGAATGGGTTATACAATCTTCATTCTGTTAACTAAATGTATAGCCGATAATTAGGTTTTTCCAAAAACAAACAGCTGATTTTTAAAAATAAAAAGTTGGGTTCTTTGTTCATGGCTATAGTAAAGTACAGTAAGAGCCCTTAGAAATTGGTAAATGTGAGATTCTTGTGCTTTGTTCTGTCAGGCTAAGCTAGTGACATGAAATGGTGTCTAGGAGTGAGCTATAGCTTGTCTCATACCTAGTATTATACGGGTTACAGATGCTTTGGGTTGCGCACTGCGCCGAACCCACGAGTACCGGAACAGGTTACTTCCGGGTTTCGGCTTTTGCACATGTGCAGAAGTGCTAAATTGTGCTTTGCGCATAAGCGCCGAATTGCAACCCGTGCGTGCACAGATGTGACGCTGTGGGTTGCGAACGTGCTTCCCGCATGGATAATGTTTGCAACCCGAGCGTCCACTGTAATGCAATTCCTACAGCCAAGCTGGTGCCAGATATTGCTCTGCTTTCCTTCGGACCACATCAGCAAAGCCAAGATATGGGGCCATGCTATCTGGGCAACCCAGGGCCTCCATACACCCCAGGCTTGCATCCTGGGGATGTCACTTCAGTGCTGCTAATGCATTGGTTTGACTTCACTCCTGGAGGCGCACTCCATTGTCTCAAAACAAATGGATGCCAGCGACATTTTGCATTTTAGGGATCAATTTACCGGTAATTCATTGTATATGTTTCCATTATCCATACATAGCAGTAGCTGAGAGTTATATGAGACACATAATTAGCATTTTTTGAGAATGGGTGTGTGTGCGCTAGATTTTACCCTTTATTATAAGGGTGAGGAGCAGATAGCACCTGAGATCCTGAACACCACCGTGAGCCCATTTTGACAGCTGGCCATTTATGAATCACCTGACATCACCAAGAGGTCAGCTGACCCAAACTAAAAAAATAATAATTCATTGGCAGGGGCATAGCTTGAACTTTGCCTGCAGAGGGGGATCCTTCCTCTGACCAGCATCAATTCAGATTTGTTATGCAAATGAATATTAGTGCTTACAGCAAACCTGCTTTGGGCATCATCATCATCATTTTTAATTTGTATACCGCCTTTCTATCTTACAATACTCAAGCTGAAGAAACAAAAAATGTACATCTTACAACAATCTAATACAATACAAAAATGTGAGAATAAAACATAACGTTAAAATAGGCAGCCTACATCAAAAAAGTAACATTCAGCAATCAATTAGAATAGTATAAAATGGGCAAAGATAAAGGGACCCCTGACCATTAGGTCCAGTCGTGGCCGACTCTGGGGTTGCGGCGCTCATTTCGCTTTATTGGCCGAGGGAGCCGGCGTACAGCTTCCGGGTCATGTGGCCAGCATGACTAAACCACTTCTGGTGAACCAGAGCAGCGCACGGAAACGCTGTTTACCTTCCGGAGCGGTACCTATTTATCTACTTGCACTTTGACGTGCTTTCAAACTGCTAGGTTGGCAGGAGCAGGGACCGAGCAACGGGAGCTCAGTCCGTCACGGGGATTCGAACCGCCGACCTGATCGGCAAGTCCTAGGCTCTGTGGTTTAACCCACAGCGCCATCTGCATCCCTAGTATAAAATAATATCAACATAAAAGCTAAACAGAAATCCACTCAGCAGTTGCAATAATATCTAAACTATAATCAATAAAACAACAGCAAGCCACAGTACATAAAGCAATACAGTACACATTGAGAAGCAGAGGGTGGGACAAGGCAGGTGGAAGGAAGAAGAAGAGTTTGGATTTGATATCCCGCCTTTCACTCCCCTTCAGGAGTCTCAAAGCAGCTCACATTCTCCTTTCCCTTCCTCCCCCACAACAAACACTCTGTGAGGTGAGTGGGGCTGAGAGACTTGAAAGAAGTGTGACTGGCCCAAGGTCACCCAGCAGCTGCATGTGGAGGAGCGGAGACGCGAACCCGGTCCCCCAGATTACGAGACTACCTCTCTTAACCACTACACTACACTGGCCCCTTGCCTGATGGAGTCTATCCCCTCACAGTTCTTCCTCCAGGACCAGCTCTCTCATGAGGACTCCTAGGGCCGGAGGGTGGGGCAAGGCAGGTGGAAAGAGGCCTTTTCTGATGGAGTCTCTCCCTTCACAGTTCTTCCTCCAGGAACAGCTCCCTTATGAGGACTGGTTCCTCTACGGAGTCCTCCACTGCTATCATAGGAAACTTGCTGTCAATGCCAATCAGCGAATGGGCATTGGCTGCAACCTTCAGTTGCCAGGGAACGGTTAGGATCCCTTCAAGGCTCCCAATTTTACACTGGCGTTCACATTTCCACCTGCCCCATGTCTGATGTCGCATAGGATGCAAGGTGTGGAGCAGCTGTCCACACACTGAGCAAAATAATCTTGTGGTGCCGAATTGGGGCTTAGGTCAGGGGTTCCACCATATCTGCTTTACTATTATCCCAGCCCAGATCAGGGCCCTGTGCCATCGGTGTTCTGAGGTGAGGAGAATAAATTGCATGATTGTATTTCTGGTGGAAGCATCTGTCAGTGCTGTGACTCTGCAACGATACTGTGACTGAAAGATGACATAGCGTTAAAGTTAGGTGTAATCAATGTTACATTGTGAAAATGATTAGCAGCAGGGCGCAGGCTATTTTGCAATTGAAAAAGAGGTTGAGTATTTCCACGCTGAATATCGTCGGCAAAACTGCAATCTGATAATGTATAAAAGAGAATCTGATTTCAGCATACAACTGTTTTATATAGGAAATAAGCATTAAATATGGATAAACCCAGAAGAGTAAGTTGTAACTAAACATAAAAACTCGTGTCTGACTCACAAAGTTTGTATTTCAGAAAATAACCAAATACAATGAGATGTTTCTGTAATATAGTACTGAAAACTGCAATGCAAATTGTTCTAGGGTTAAGAACAAAGGCACATTTTTGTGTCTGCAGGAGGTATTATAGCAATATAGTCATGTTAATGTTGTAAAACACAAAGCAAACTAAAGATGAGTTGGCAGAAAACATGTTAAATATTTGCTTTGATTATTCTCTCAACCTTCCCCTGAATTTACGAATCTCCACAGCGGCTTATTTAAAAATAGCTATGCTTTGTTGGGCGGTATTTAGCAAGCAACGTTAATTCCATCCTACAGCTCTGGACAACTTCTCCAAGCTGCAGGAAGCTTCAGCCACAAATATTTACTATACATTTCACATCCGAGTGCAAAGCTTCTTATTTCTTATTTGTTTATTAAAACATTTCTATATCTCCTCCCTGTGGAACGCCCTGTCATCAGATGTCAAGGAGACAAATAACTACGTACACAATTTTTAGGACACCTGAAGGCAGCCCCGTATTGGGAGGTTTTTAATGGTTGATGTTTCATTATGTTTTTACGAGTGTTGGAGGCCACCAAGAGTGGGCGGGGTATAAATGAAATAATTATACTTTACAGTGGTACCTCGGTTGTCAAACGTCATCTGTTCTGGAAGACTGTTTGACTTCCAAGACATTCGACAACTGAGGCACAAACAGCAGTCTCCAAAGTCAATGGAGACAACTGAAAAACACACAACAGCTGTTCACCTTCCAAAAAGCGTTTGAAAACCAAAGCAGTCACTTCCAGGTTTTCGGCGTTCAAAAACCGAAATGTTTGGCTTCCAAGATTCTAGAAATCCGAGGTACCAATGTACTATACATAATATTAATAATCATCATCACATTAAAAAACACATTAGAACTGCAATTGAAAAACTAGGATTTAGTTAAACTTGTAATATTCTGAGACCATGAATCATTGAACTTCCTTGGAGGTTTTTAAGCAGAGGTTGGATGGAGATCTGTCATGGATGCTTTAGCTGAGTTCCCTGCATTGCAGAGGGTTGGACTAGATGACCATTGGGTCCCTTCCAACTCTACAATTCTCTGATTCCATGAATTCCTGTGAACTCCAAGGTCATCACGATTGCCGGCCCCTTTCCTAAGCTTTTATGGAGATTCTCCCTCAAGCACCCTGCCTCCAGTCCAGCTAGTATTAGTCACGACCGATTGCATTTCAGAGGAACTTCGATGCCCTGATCTTGTGCGTAATTGCTACCGTGCAGCTGGAGACGCGTGTCCGTTTCATCACACATGACTGACACGTGACAAGGGGCGGGTCGCTCGCTCTCCCCGCCTCCCCGAGGGACGGGGAAAGTGTGTCACTGGGTTGAAAGAGCCGGTCGGGAAGGGGAGGCGGGGCGAGCTGGGACGCCGCTCGGTGCAGCGGCTGTTCCGACGGCGCGCGAGTGGGCAAGGCGAGGGCGGCGACGGGGCGAGGCACGTGGTGGGCGCCGCCCTCCCGGTGACTCTCCCCGTCCTCGTGCGGGGAAGGGGGAGGAGGAAGGAGGCGGCAGCCGCAGCCGCAGCCCAGCAAGCCATCTCCCCAGGAAGGCTCGACGGCGGCGCGGCGGCTGCCTGGCCTCCTCCCGCCTCGCACACACGAGGCGCGTCCACGCAGCAGCCGGGGGAAGGCGGGAGGCGGGCGCGGCTCGCTTGGGCACAGCTGCCGCAGCGGCTCTTTCGGCACAAGCGGAGAGAGAGACAGGCAGGCGCCCCAGCAGCCCGGGAAAGCCGTCGGTGAATGATCCGGGCTCTCGGAGGCAGCTGCGGGGAAGAAATCGGGGGACGCCATGGAGGTCAATGCAGGTAAGTGAGGCTTTGGGGTTGTCAGGGAGGTCAGAAGCGAGATCCGACGTGATGACTGCGGAGCAGGGAGGAGAGCAAGGCGGATCAGGCTTGAAAGCCCTTTCCTTCCTTCCCTCCATTGATCCCGGAGGGTCACGACCCCCCTCTTGCTGCTCTGCCCCCCACAAAAAAGACCGGGTTTTTTTGCGCGGAATGTGCAACTCTGGGCATTGCGGTGGTGGCAGAAGCGAAGCTGCCATGGAATTTACCGCGCCGTAGTATAGGAAGGGAACCCCGAGGGTCATCCAACCCCGTGCAATGCAGTGGGTTTCGTGTGGATTGGCGTGCGCGCCCTAGGAAGGGCTTCCGAGGTCAGGATGGAGGGTTTTGCATGCCGGGAGGCAGGAATCGGCCGGTGCGGGAAACCGGGGCCGAGGGGAACCGGCTCCTTCGGGGCTGACTGGACTCCCCTCTCCCTGGACGGGGTGCGGGGAGACTCCGCGAGGCGGCGGCGTCTAGGGTTCCTGCGGCGCCTTTCCTCCCTCTTTCCCCGGCCGCCCATCCATTTCCCATCCGGCCGGTTCTCAAAAGCAGCCGCTCACATGGACCGTCGGGCGAGCCACGTGCGCCGCTTTGTTTACGTTCGGCGCCTTCTGCGCGCTGATTGGCCGTGACGTCGGGGATTACACAATCGGGACGGGGCGGCCGCCTCCCGCTGGCGACCGCGTGGAGGGACACGTGAAGGCGGCGGCGGGAGGCCCTTGTTTTGGTGACCTACATCCAGGGGGCGGCGCGGGGAAAGGACACGTGGGGAAGGCAGGCAGGCAGGCAGGAGCCGGCAGAGCGGATGGAGGAGGAGGGAGGCGCCTTGCAAAACTGCGCCCAGCAGACTTGGGAATCTCCCTTCCCTTCCTTCTGCTGCCAGGCGGGGACTCTTCCCTCTCCAGCCTTGCCGGATAGGAGGAGCCGCCGCCTTGCGAGGCAGGCGCGGCCCCAAGGCGACCTCGCTCCGCTTCGGGAGATCCTGGTGCATTCGAGGTTGCGGGGCGGAGCTTCCACGCTGCTCTTTTGCAAAAGCTGCTCTGTCGCCAGCCGGGGAGCGCCGCGATCCTCGTGCCTTCAAGCCCCTCTTTGCGTTCAGACAGATCTGGTAGGATCGCCCCGATCCTCCTTCGTGGCTACCCAGAAGCGAGCCTCTTCCTGCACGTGGCTGCTACCCCAGATGTTATCCCCCCCCCCACACACATACCTTTTAAATGGATTAATAGGAGGAACGCCTAGCCTGAGGCTGCGATCCGAAACAACCGCACTTACCTGCGAGTAAGCATCACTGAATCCAATAAATTTCCGAGTAGACGGGTCAGTGGCAAGGTCAATGCGGCGACGTTTGCATGGAGATTCGGATCAAGGAAGAGGCGCGCGCACGTGTCTCCTCGCCCCAAAATAGGGGGTACCATGGGCGCATGTTAGGGGGGCAGGCTTTACGTAAGGAGGGACACAACCTCAGTTAAGATTTATTTTTACTAGATTTAGGGCTGCCCCCTGGCGTATTTTTACTCGGAAGTAAAGCCTGTGCTCAGAGAGGTTTACTCTTTAGTTAGTGCACATTCATCGGGTATCTGAACCTTAGGGACGCTTGAGTTCCTTCTCTTCCTCTGCCGGCTGCTCCGCAGCTGCCTTAATGCTATGGAAATCGAGGCAGGCTATTGCTATTGGTGCAGCTGCTTCTGTGTGCGCGCATCCATGTGACACCGACCGCCTCGCTCTCTCACATGTACAGACGACCCATGCGCACTGCGCTCGAAATGTAACAGGTCGGAGGAGAGTCATCTTCCCTGATGGCTGAGCTCACGGAATAGGCAAGTCAGGTGGTGCAACACGAACAGATTCCGGAGGGACTTACATAATAACTACGGACGTTGGGCAGTTTGCCTGAGGCTAGGAGGATAAGAATGGTGTTATGTTTTATAAAAGTCTTATTCAAGGACTAGAGGGGAAGTGCTGCTTCCTCCACCAGTCCTGAAGCCGAAGGAGACAGGAAGGGATGGGAATTACGAAATTCGCCCTCCCCAAATCCCTGTCATAAAATAGACTGAGCTGGCAAAATTCATGGAACACTGATTATATAACAACATGCACCAGCTTCCTAAAGCAATGAACTTTGTGATGTTCAGTATTTATGACTACTTTTGTTAGGTTTGTAGTTGTGTAATTTTTTTTAATATGTCGTAAGCTGCCTTGAGCATGGTTTTAACTTTGCAAAGGTGCATACAAATAAACTGATTGATTGAGCCAGGGGGAGATGTTGGATGACTTGAAAAGGCTTTTAAGCCCAATAATAGCAATCAGGTTCTCTTCCAAATGTGTTTGGTAGGTCTCCTAGATAGCAACAAACAATTAACAAGGTTGAAGCCACTTAATACTGTACCACCAAATAATTATGGGGCGGATCCTCTCCTGCTAACTTCCCCCAATTAAATATAGGGCCGCCGCCTCAAGGCACACCAATTACACAAATTTCTACAATTTACCACAGATTGTCTAGTGGGGAAAACTTAAATGATTTAGAGTCTCAGGCAGGAGCTGATCAAACAAACAAGAAATGTTTTATTAAACAAAAGGAAGTTTATGAAACCAAGTGCGTAAGGAAATGCGGTCTTTCAGGTAGAAGTTAATTAATTTACTTTTAACTATTAAGATTTATCAGGTTTAAACAGAATATTATAGGCACAACTCTTGTTAAACTTCAGTCACTAGAAATCAGTTGGTACACTTCAGGTGGTTAAATATTCAGGTTTCCAGAATAGATTCCAAAATGCTTAACTCAGTTTCTGCCACTTAGATATTACAGTTAAGTACTTTCAGCACCGTACCGCTTCCTTCACAGCTAAATACTTTGGTTCATGAGCGAGGGCACTTTTCCTCGGTTACCCACTCTCTTAATCAGGCATCCCAAAACTCAGCCCTCCAGCTGTTTTGGGACTACAACTCCCATCATCCCTAGCTAACAGGACCAGTGGTCAGGGAGGATGGGAATTGTAGTCCCCAAATATCTGGAGGGCCGAGTTTGGGGGTGCCTGCTCTTAACCATCCCATACCTGAGGTCTTCTAAATTGTATGACAGACCTAGGGAATCACCCCATCCCTTGTTACTGGTTTGGGAGTTGTCTGGTACCTAGAAGAACTCTCCCCTTCTGGCTACACTGACACCCAGGTAGCCTGAATTCCCACAGGATCTACCCTCTCCCGGCTCAAACTCAGCCCTCCCAGAACACTCCTGTCTGTATCCCTTTCCCTCAACCCAGACCCTCAACCCAGTCTCCCTATCCAAGCTACTTGGCTCTGTCCTCTCGCTATGGATAATCAACTCATTGTGTATGTTTAACTTAACTCAGAACCAGTTCTCCGTATCTCACGCCCGCTCTCCCAACCTGAAACCTGCCTAACATCTCAAATCCAATCCTATCCCTCTTCTCAAATCCAGCCCTATCTTTAATCTTAAATCCAGCCCTTTCTCTCATCTTAAATCCAGCCCTAACTAACTCACTCAGTCAGAAAACTGCTCCTTTTATTCCTACCCCCAAAGTGCTGTTTCTTCTAGCTGACTCTGTAGCCAGAGGCTCCTGCACTCTGGTGGAATTTCGGGATCAGATGGAGGGGCTTATCTAGTTCCACTTTCTGTTTCCAGTAGTGGCCAATGATAGTTTATGGGTTTCCCCCCTCTCCATTAGCTGGTATTCAGAAGCACTCTTGACTATAAACTCAGGTTTCCCAAAGTTGGGTCTCCAGCTGTTGTCGGACTACAACTCCCATCATCCTTAGCTAGGATGATGGGAGCTGTAGTCCAAAAACAGTTTGGGAAACCCTGGTTTAGATTATCACAGCTGGTATCCTCCATGAAACTGTATTAACACAAGGGTGGTGGGCAGCCTATAGCCTTCCACGTAACATTGGACTTCCAGCACCCACCAGCCCTAGCTTGCATGGCCAATGGTCAAGGATGATGGGAGTTGTAGTCCAGAAATTTCTGGAGGGCCATACATTCCTCATTTCTGGTCTAATCTTTTTACGGCCGAATTAGCTAGTAAACACCAACCACATCTTGTGACAGCAGATCCCCTGTGTTATTTATGCATTCCATGTACTTTCTGCCTTATATGCACTGTCAGTTAATGTAATCAAGTGGTTCCAAATTGCAGTGTTGTGAGAAAGAGAGAGAAATGTCCTTATTTGCTTTCTCTACACCAGTCACATGTTGTCATAGCAATGTAATGTTCGTGTTCTGTCCTGGCCAACTTTTTTCCCTCTGCTAAAAAGAAAGCGTTCTGAATCCAGCACTATGGATGTACATAGCACTGTGTGAATATACATAGTGCTTTACAAAAAGCAGTCTTGACAGGTCCCTAAAAATAGTCACAGGGAAACAGAAGGAGGAGGGGAATCACCTTGTAAAAGTACAGAGCAAAGGAGAAAGCATTATGGAAAGGTACAATGATAATGGCCATTTTATTTTCACTCCCATTCCTAATAATTCTTAAAAACGGAGTTTGCCTTTCTTGCTGCTACTGCAAATCGAGTTGATGTTTTCACAAATCTACCTACCGTGACCCTACTAGGATCCTAGTCACACCCAGTTAAGCTCCCCTCTTGTGTATGTGTGAATTTATTTTCTCTGCACCCTTCCCTGTGCACCATTCTACGTTTAAAGTGAACCGTGAACTTCAGTTGCTGTTTTGTTGCCCATTCATTTAGTTTGGACAAATCCTTTTAGAGCTCTTCATGGCCCCCCCCCCTCTCTCTCTCTCTCTTGTTTTCATCACCCTGAGCGATTTGTTGTGAGCAAGATCCTTTGTGAATATGAAACAGCACCACTCCTAATAGAGATCCTTGGATATGTAAATGCTTGCTTGTTTCCAAGGGGGGGGGGGTGTCATTGCCCTGTAAGTCCCAACTCCATGCTTCTTATTATTTAGCCTGTGTGTAGGTTGTTAAGCATTTTCCCTGCCTGAGTCATTGTACACATTTACACATGACTGCTTATGCGTATGTTAAACTTCCTTACTAAACTGATATTGAGACTATGCTAGTAGGTTACATAATGACTTCCTGGCAAAGCACATGCCCAGTGAACTATAATTATAATAATTTGCATTATTCTGTGCACATGTGTCAATGTCTTTTCACACATAATAGTAGCATTTTTCACATGACACTGCTAGGATGTGGGTTTATATATGTCCAAATTTGAATGCCGTTGAAAGTTTTGAAAGCGTTTCATGTTTTATTTGAAATGGGGCTTCTCCTTTGATACAAAGCTTCATTACCAAATGTGTCACTGGAATGCTAATAATTCTCTTAAATATAAATAATTATGGAGCCCTAAGCCTTACGTTATTTTCATTGTGGCCTGAATCTGCTTCTTCCATTGGTACTATCATGGTTACTTATGAATTAGAGCTTTCCCATGACAAACGTTAACCTGGCATATGTGAAGAGGTTAGGACTGTGCCATGATTTTATAAATTATTCTTTGTGGAGGGTAATCTCACTATGAATATATTTTCTTAAGGATTCTTGAGAATCACAATGTTTGAAGGACATTTAGACTGCAAACCTGTGCACATTTACTTAGGAGCATGAATGTAAGAGGGAACATGCTCCCTGAAAATACATTTTACCTGTTCCCTTCTCCCCAAAATACTTCCTAGTAATAGGTCATGAAAGCAGTTACAGAGACATTAACAGAAAAGCAACAGCCTTCAATATAATGCCTGATCTCTTCAGTTTCAAGTAAGCATGTTCTGGATTGCTGCCTTGGGCCTGATTCACACATAACAAATGCCACATGGTGGCTGTCACCATGTTGCAAGCTATTCCACGGGCGGTGGTGGCGTGCCCTGAGAATGGGGGTGATTTTTCTTTCTGGCACTTGCAGGAACCTGGAGAAAATGGGCTCAGTCTGAAAGATCAGCTCCTGCACATCAGTTGTTATGAAGAAGCCTGTATGATATGATAGTAGCTGTAGACCTAGGTGTGCGTCAGTCCCCCCCCCCCCACACACAATTGCACCAGTCTTTGCTTTAGGAAACAGCTAATGTTGGGTTGTGGGGTACTTCCAAATTGGGCTGAATTTGCAAGCAAGTTCATTTAATGCGGGACACGGGTGGCGCTGTGGGTTAAACCACAGAGCCCAGGACTTGCCGATCAGAAGGTTGGCGGTTCGAATCCCTGCGACGGGGTGAGCTCCTGTTGCTCGGTCCCTGCTCCTGCCAACCTAGCTGTTCGAAAGCACGTCAAAGTACAAGTAGATAAATGGGTACCACTCCGGCGGGAAGGTAAACAGCATTTCCATGGTTCACCAGAAGCGGCTTAGTCATGCTGGCCACATGACCCAGAAGCTGTATGCTGGCTCCCTCGGCCAATAAAGCGAGATGAGCGCCGCAACCCCAGTCAGTCACGAGTGGACCTAATGGTCAGGGGTCCCTTTACCTTTAGCGGTCTTTTAATGCAGCAAATGGTTTGTTGGCAACAGGGTTTTAGGTTTCTTGTTTTTATTTTATTTCCCCCTGGAAGAGGAAGTCCGCATTAAACAGGGAAGGGGAACAGACTTTGATGCCCTCCAGATTGTAGTCATGCATGCGTGGGGAGTTTGAATCCCATGATAAGTACCCATTTGGAAGCACCTGCAATAATCTTTTTTAAAAAAATTATTTAAAGTTTTTTATTTATACAACAAGAAAAACAAACAAACAAAAAACACAAATACCAAATGAAGCACCTGCAATAATCTTAAAGTAGAATGCCAGTCTCGTGTCTTCACAGAAAATGTAATTAAAATAAGGCTCTTTGACTTGAGACTTGTATATTCCAAGAGAGGGGAAAGTTCATTTGTAGGTTTTGAAATTCTGCTAATGCAGAATTTTCTTTTTCCCCCTTTGCAATCACTGGAAAGTGGCTTTTCCACCTAATAATAAACGAAGGGAGAGAAACTCAGACAGAATCCTAACAATAATATTTTGAAAGCTGTGAGATACATAAGTTCACTTAGAAAAATGAGAGTGAGAAGCAAGCTGGTTTCAAAAAGTACATTTTTATAAAAAATAAAAAAAATCATTTGTTCTAGGAATTGTGTTCTCTGAGGGGTTATTCAGCTGTCATATGACCTTGGGATCTTTTTCAACACACAAACTGACTCCCTTCCGTGTATGACTGAAGATGCATCTCTCGACTTCCGGCGGAGCGCGGGACCTGTTTGCAGGCGAGGGTTTTTTCAGGAGAGAAAGCCCAAGCTTTTTTGGCCGAAAAAGGAGGTTTTAGGGCAAGAAAAACCTCTTGTTGAGTCTCTGGAGGGTGTTCAGAGATCCAACAGAGTTGTCCCATTGTTGACCATAGGACTTCTTCAGAGTAAGTTCTGAGACCATCGCAGCCTGAGTTTATTTATGTTCTTGTGAAAAATTTACCCCTGGGGGAGTATCTGTCCCTGATTGTCTTTCATTCATTCCAAAGAACCCAGGGAATTGTCTTTCTGTGAAGGGGAACTATGATTGTTCAACAAAAGGCTCTCTACAGTTCCCAGGGTTCTTTGGGAGAAGCTTTCATTGTTGAATTATTATTTGTAGAGATACCCATTTGTCTTTCGAAAAGCGGCAGTCCCTGGTGAATTATAGAGGTGCGCCAAGCAAATTGCTCCATGTTTTTCTTTCTGTTCATCCTTCATGGATGAAAATACTTCTTTCTTCCTTTTTGTTGTTTTTGAGACCGTGCCACTTTGATGCCCAGAGGGAGGCCTGTCAGTACACAATGGCGCTGAAGCTAAACCCGCCATGGAGCCTGTTAAAGAACCATATGCAAGCTCCCCTGAGCTCCTTTGAGTGGAAGAACGTGATACATGTGAAATAAATAAGGATTATAGTTTTTGTTGGTGCGAAGACTTATCTATTATTTATCTGTTACACTTTTATAATGCTTTTCTGTCAACACACATGTGCACGTGTTTTAAGCTTGCTGTCGCATAGACATGAAAGAAAAGGAAAATCTACCTGCAGTCTCAAGTCTTGTCTTTTCCTTTCATTCCTTTCTTTTTTCTATTTCTATGCTGCTTTTTATTCAAATAAATCCCAAAGCGGCTTACAGACAAAAGATAAAAATAAGAATGGAACATCACACATACAGCATAAATCGTATAGAATACTTAACAAGTCCATCCCACTGATTCCCTTTCTTCCAATATTTCAGAAACAAAAGCTATCAAATGCTTGCATTTTCTACTTTCCATTCTTAACTAATTTCATAAACTGTGTCTTGTTTCGGAACACGTTGCTAAAAGCAAGACACTACAGTATGTATCGTGATCCGATTCTGAACACTGGAAAGGCATTTGGAACAGGGGGTTGTTTACATGTGGTGTGGGAGAGACTTCTGGAAGTGGGTTGTAAAGTAGATCTGTGATCTGGTAGACGTATTCCTGCTTCCTTCGACAGGTGGTGTGATTGCTTACATCAGCTCTTCAAGTTCAGCCTCTAGCCCTGCCTCGTGCCACAGCGAGGGATCGGAGAGCAGCTTCCTGTCCTCGTCACCTGTACCGCAGTCACCAAACAGCTCCTCTTCAGACGGCAGCTCTAGCAGCAAGAGCAAAGAGGGCTCTGATGGAGTACCAAAGAATGACCAGTTAGATGACCGCGTTAAGGCCAGCCAGCCAAGTGTAACTGCATTGGCCAAGGGTCATGGTGGACTTACAAGTAAGTATTCATTTGTAGTAGCTCTGCTTTTGTTTAGGCTCAATTCAGGCATCATGTTTCCAGTCTATGGTTGGGAGAATGGGAGGGAATGTGCTTAGGGCTCCATCTTCTCCCATGTGCTTTGCTACTGGGCCTGGTCTGGCTTTGACTACAAATCAGGATACTTCAAACCATGGTTTGGAGATTCTCCTAGTTAGCACTATCCATATTTAGTCCCGATTCGGGCATAATGGCATGCTATGGTTATAGCAAAACCTAAAAGGGAGGAGCTGGAGGAAGAAGCCTCTAAACACATTGGGAATTCCCAATCTCCAAACCATGATTGGCAAACATAACATCTGAATTGATTGTTGATATGTTGTCCACACTAAATAAATATATTTGTCTGCAGCCTGAGGGCATCCTTCTGCCTAGAGCCTGTAGCACTTAACATTCAGTGCTTAACCTCTGACTTCCTTCCTTCTAGATAGACTGTAGCTCTGGTTCTCAACCTCTGGCAAACTGGAGCTCCTGCCTCACAGTGCAAAGTGGTGCCAACAGGCCATGTTGTCCTGTGGTCCACAAGTAAGTTTAAAAGTCGAGATCTGACTATGAAAGGACCCCCAGACTTGTCCCCCTCCAACCATTCCAGTTAAGCAACCTTCCCCATTTTGAGACCATTGAGGCTTCCAGTTGTGTAAAAGGTTGCTTTTATACAGCTCATTGTCTGCTTACAGTAAATTTGAAGCAAATTACCAAACAGAAAGTAGGTAAAAGTTTGGCAGCGCGCTGTACACGGTTAGTAGTGGGAACACCAAAATAAAACTCATCTTCCATAGTGCTAGATTCAATCTGTAACAGCACCCAAGTATATTATTTTAAATGTAGAAGGAATATAAGATACCATATTCCATACTGGATCCACCTCACCCAATGCTGCCTAATCTAACTGGTAGCGCTCCTGCCCCTAGTCTCAGGCTAAGGTCTTTCCCATCCCCTAGTAACCAATGCTTTTGAAACAGAGGCATCTCTGAGGGAAAAGTGTGTGCTTTGCCACTGCACAAATTGAGAGTTGCCTGTATGCAATTTTGGCTTGGGCTGCTATCCCAGAACATAATCCCAGTGTAAAATCCCGGTTTATTGTAATAGAACATGGTTTGGGGTTTTTTTTTGCAAGATTTCTTGTGTGGTTTTTTCCCCCAGAGGCCAGCAGCAACTTGGTTGTTATCTGTAGAGCTAAACTAGAAATAATTTTCCTCGAGTTTGCTTGGTGCTGAAATGGTTGCTAATCTTCCTAACTGTTGATTCTGTATTTGACTCTACTTGGAAACTGTTTCCAACATGATTCACGGATAACAAGGGTGTTTCTTTGTTTGCAATTTGGTGGTATATTTGTGTGTATACAGTAGTATATTGGTTGTCGAATGAGTTGGTTCCCAAACAAATCTGCTCCCGAACGCTGCAAACCCAGAAGTGACTGTTCCGGTTTGCGAACGTTTTTCAGAAGCCAAACGTCTGACACGGCTTCCGATTGAGTGGTGGAAGCTCCTGGAGACAATCGGAAGCCACGCCTTGGTTTTTGAACGGTTCCAGGAGTCGAATGGATTAAGTTCAACAACCAAGGTACCACTGTATCTACATCTATATGTATATGTGCATAAATATTGTCTATGGATATATGCACACATACACATTTGGTAGTAAAAAGATTCTACCAACATGCTAAGAACATGCGTCACAATTTTGTCTTGGTGCTACGATTTTGTGACGGTACTATGATAAAACACGCAGGCTGAAGACAGCAAAACGCAGAGGGAAATTTAGAGACAGTATTTTTTCTCTTTTACAGTAGTTCCCAAGTGGGGAAGCATCTCTGTGATGGTCACATGCATGGTTATTCTATTCAGGCTTCCTAGAGTTGTTCTAAGGCAAGGGATAGAATCCTGTGGCCCTCTTGATGTTGTAAGATTCCCATCAACCCTAACCATTGGCCATGATGACTGGGGCCGATAGCTCAGTTCTTGAGTGACCATAGCCAGCCTATGCTCATTAGACTCCCAACTCCCATTGACCCCAGCTTAATGATCTGAATAGTGGTTAGTGTGAGGCAAGGATAGTGTGAAGCAAGATCACGAAAACCACAAGTTAGCTACTCCTGCCCTGGGCCAACTACTAAAGTAGGCTTTCCTAAACTTGTGTCTCCAGCTGTTGTTGGGCTACAATTCCCATGATCCCTGAGTACTTGTCCCACTTGCTAAGCAGATGGGAGTTGTAGTCCAACAACAGCTGGAGACCCAAGTTTGGGACTCCTCGCTCTAAGGCCTAGGTACAATTTTGTTTCTTAGTTGAGGGAATCAACTAAGTAGGAAGGTGTGTGGAATTCATTTTACGCCCATTTTGTCAATAATGATAATAATAATAATAATTTATTGTTTATACCCCACCCATCTGACTGGGTTTCCCCAGCCACTCTTGGCGGCTCCCAACAGAATATTAAAAAGAGGATAAAATATCAAACATTAAAAACTTCTCTAAACAGGGCTGCCTTCAGATGTCTTCTAAAAGTCAGATAGTTGTTTATTTCCTTGACATCTGATGGGAGGGCGTTCCACAGGGCAGGCACCACTACTGAGAAGGCCCTCTGCCTGGTTCCCTATAACCTCACTTCTCACAGTGAGGGAACCACCAGAAGGCCCTCAGAGTTGGACCTCAGTGTCTGGGCTGAACGATGGGGGTGGAGACGCTCCTTCAGGTATACTGGAATTTGCCTCTTAACAAAAAGAATGTAATGCAAGTCAAATATTTGTTGTTTCTATTAGGTTGTAATGCTTATTTTTCTATTTATAGAATTTAATGGTATGGTCCTGCTGTGTAAAGTCTGTGGAGATGTTGCTTCAGGATTCCACTATGGGGTCCATGCCTGTGAGGGGTGCAAGGTGAAGTATAATTTTATAATGTGAATATCTTATTGGAGCAGTTGGCAAATAGAATTTCAGGGACAAGTGCAGATGTCCCTGGTGGTTGGGGGGGAAGCAAATGTTTGTTGCAGCTCTAAAACCCTAACCCTACAAGCTTTAAAACTATCCAGAATCTCCTAAGCGAGTCTTGTTATTGTGACCTTCCATCCTTTGGGGGGTCTCAATGTCCAGGACTTGGAATATTGAAATGCAGTGCTTTTTCTATTAAAAAAATATGTTTAAGGGTACACTCATTTTCCTACTCATATTGAAATACTGCCCCTCAATGAGGCCAAACTTGGATCACAAAATGTTGAGGGGTATGCGTACCTCGAGTGACGCGGGTGGCGCCGTGGGTTAAACCACAGAGCCTAGGACTTGCCAATCAGAAGGTCGGCGGTTCGAATCCCCGCAACGGGTTGAGCTGCCGTTGCTCGGTCCCTGCTCCTGCCAACCTAGCAGTTCAAAGGCACATCAAAGTGCAAGTAGATAAATAGGTACCACTCTGTCGGGAAGGTAAACGGCGTTTCCGTGCGCTGCTCTGGTTTGCCAGAAGTGGCTTAGTCATGCTTGCCACATGACCTGGAAGCTGTACGCCGGCTCCCTCGGCCAGTAAAGCGAGATGAGCACCGCAACCCCAGAGTTGGCCACGACTGGACCTAGTGGTGAGGGGTCCCTTTACCTTTACCTTTATGAGTACCTCCAGAAAAAAAAGCACTACTGAAATGTGCTTGGTTGAAAAGCTGCTGCTTGGGGACATCAGTTGGCATGTTATTGTCAACAGCCAGATTCCAGGTTACAATGCAAGTTTCTGTTGATGGGGCATGCTTGAAAATTGCTTGCAAAAAAAAGGTGGTTTGAAACTTAACAGTTGCTTGTTCTTTTCAGGGCTTTTTCAGAAGAAGCATCCAGCAGAATATCAAATACAAGAAGTGCCTGAAGAATAATAACTGCTCTATAATGAGAATGAATAGGAACAGGTGCCAGCAGTGCCGGTTCAAAAAATGTTTGTCGGTTGGGATGTCAAGAGATGGTATGTTTCTATATTGAGAGCAGTTAGCTTCAAAAAGGTGAATTGTAGTGCTTTTCATACCTAATTATAAAAAGTTGGTCTAGAGCAGGTTTTTCCAAAAGCTTGGGTCAACCAGCTGTTTTTGGACTACAGTTCCCATCATCCCTGACCACTAGCTAGGGATGATGGGAGTTGTAGTCCAAAAAATAGCCGCAGACCCACGTTTGGGAAACCCTGGTGTTGAGTAATGGTGTGACATGCAAACTGATTCAAATGTCACCTCAGTCGTGAACTTATGAGATGCCTTAATGACAACCTGCTACTTTTTTTGTTGCACTCCTTCCTTTGGGGGGGGGGGGCAAAATTGGGAAAATACTGACTGAGCATACAGGATTGTGGTAAGGATTACAGAGGTAGTGCACGTGAAGCCTGGTAATGAGCTTTCTGTCCGTTATATAAACTGTATCCATTACACTGAGAATGGACAATGTACCGTACTTTTCCGTCTATAAGACGCCCCCATGTATAAGACGCCCCCTATTTTGGGGGGCTCAAATTTAAGAAAGGGGGGGAGGCACAGAGTTGTTGAGCTTTTTGTAGGGGGGATTGCCGAAGATTGCTCACCCGCACGCATTGCTAAATCCGCCTCCCGTCTGTCCCGTCGCCAGCAGAAGCTGCCAATCACCCGCCCAACTGCCGAAGCGTCAGCCAATCAACACCACCCGTTGACGCAGCAACCAATAACACGCACAATAGCCCCAATATGGCCCAATATGGGTTGCTTTCTCTGGTAAAGTTCCTTAGGCTTCTTCAAGCCCAGGGAATGCCTCCGCTCAGACAGATGACCCTTTTATGACATTTATTTACAGTGGTACCTTGGGTTAAGTACCTTCATACTGTTGTGGCTTACGGCCAAACAAGTATGCACTTACTCAAGACTCATATTAAAGGTACTAAATGCAAAAGGTGTGTCTCCTCCCCTCCAACCCCCAAAGTCGAATCGAAAATATATTAAGGTCTTCCAGACACAGCCATCGAGAGTTGAATTCTGGCCCTCCTGCAACTTTATGCAAAGACAGCCAGATGGGCGGTGTATAAATTATTTATTATTATTATTATATTACTACTACTATAGTGGTGCCTCAGGTTAAGTACTTAATTCGTTCCGGAAGTCTGTTCTTAACCTGAAACTGTTCTTAACCTGAGGTACTAGTTTAGCTAATGGGGCCTCCTGCTGCCGCGCCACCGGAGCACGATTTCTGTTCTCATCCTGAAGCAAAGTTCTTAACCCAAGGTACTATTTCTGAGTTAGGGAAGTCTGTATCCTGAAGCGTATGTAACCTGAAGTGTATGTAACCTGAGGTACCACTGTATATGCATTTATAACCTGCCTTTCATCATGGGGCTGCAAGGTGGGTTCCATATGGCTCAATTCAACCAGCAAATCATGTAAAAGTTCCCTCCCTTTTCATGTAATCATGTAAAAGTTCCCTCCCTTTTCAAAAGCAGTTTTCTGTTTGGCCTTGCAGTCGAATCTCCTGTTTGAGAAACCGCACACATCTGAAGCTGCCTTGGGCTCAGAGAACAAGTATCATCGTCCCCTAGTCCTTGTTTGGAGAACTACCGTCAAAAATACACTCATTGGTTTAATCAGTGGCATCAGTGCTTTTCCCCCCTACAAAAATAAGTGCTGGTACTTACTATGAAGTTGTTACGGTAAGGGCCACACTTTTTAACAACAAAAAAGACTGCGTACTCCAGTAAAAAAAGCACTGAGTGGCATGTGATTCTCTGTGTTTTGATGAGTTTTTGAAGCAGGAGAGAGTTTTGTTTGCTTGTACAGCATTTCCGCTAGAATTTGTCAGCCCGCGCGTAGCTAAAGAGTCTTGTTTTGGTTTTGTTCCTTTTCCGAAGCTGTTCGATTTGGCCGGATTCCTAAACGTGAGAAGCAGAGGATGTTGATCGAGATGCAAAGCGCCATGAAAACCATGATGAACACCCAGTTCAGCGATCATTTGTCCAGCGAAGCCTCGAAAGAGAGCCAAGAACCTTTGCTTCTGCTGCCTCAAGAAGAGCTGAGCGCCCAACGGCAAGAAGAGCAGAAAAACGCTGGCAGCCGTTCTTCTCCTTCTCCTTCTCCTGCTCTCCTCCTCCCCCCTCCTCCCCCTCCCCCCTCTGACATTGCTAAGGAAGAAGTGATTGGCATGGTGACCAGAGCCCACAAAGATACCTTTATGTATAACCAGGAGCAACCCGAAAACCCCCCAACTCCTGGGCAGCCCCAGAATATGGAGAGAAACCTAAAATACAGCGAAACCAATAATAGTGGCATAAGCTGCGCCCATCATGGTGGGAATGAACAACATTTCACTGGACAACACAAAGGGCGAAACAACATGCACTATCCAAATGGGCGTAGTAACCTTTGCTTTACAAACAGCCATTCGGTGAACATTGCTAATGGCGCCGCCTCAAAAAGTTGCAATGGCAGGCCTGAAAGTGGCTTTCCTCGGCATGTGTCTATGAATTCCTACCCCTGCAACCCCGGAGAAAGGAGGCACCTGGTACAACTAATTCTTAATTTCTCTTGCACAGTTCTCTGAGGGATTGTTACTTGGCGTAGGTTCAGACTAGTCACATGGGCTGGGAGTGGCTTCTCCCTGGGACTACCTTGTTTAGTGAAATTATATCCTCAGGGTAATGACGACAACAACAAAAAATACGAGAGGGAGATTACTGAGGTGTTTTTTGGGGGGCGGGGGTTGCCAAAATCAATTTGCCCATCGCTAAAAGAACCTCTTTCCAATTGAAAAAAAAGAAAGTATGGTTGGGAAAATGACTGACAGTGGGAAATGTTTGCTATTATTGTGTTTAACTGAGGTATATTTTGTGAAACCCCAACCCCAAATATGGTTTGTTTCTAATCTTGGGAATCTTCTGCTTCCCGTTTTTTAAAGTTTGCTGTGTTATCCAAACTCGAAATGTAGCCATCTGCATAAACTATGGCATGAGGTTGCCTTGCTTCAGCTAACAGGAGTTAAAATTAACCACAGTTTGTCACAACTCGGCAAACTCTAGTTAATCAAAAATGGAAGCAGAAGTGAACTACTCCCCGCAATGGCTCCAGAAGAGGGAGAAGTGCTCAAACACAAGCCTTGGCTAGGCGTATTGTTGTAAATCTAAAACCTGTTTAGCATGTGTAAAGCAGCCTTTATAGAATTCAGTCAGTTTCAGAGTTCCAATAAAAAGATTTTCAGGGTTTAGGCCAATTTGTTTGATCTTATTAGTTATTTGCATAAGCCAAGGAGGATAGGGAACTGCGGCCAGGAAGCAAGGTAACAGTCCCTTAGGATTGTAATGGATTTTCAGCCAGAGGGATATTGCTTGCTCCCAGACTTTTAATTCCACTCTGGGCAGTCCTGCCTCTTGCCTTAGGACTGCATTAGGTGTACACTTTGGGGTAGCAAATAATGATCTTAAGAATTTTGATTGTACTGTTTCAAGGGTCTTAAGGTTGGCAGAGGGGCTAATTTGAGAGCCATACAGGAGTTGGGCTAAAGATTTTGCCTGAAAAACTTTTAGGGCCATCGGGAGGAAGCCAGCTCCTTTCCTTCTGAATAATCTAAGGATGGCATTTGCACTTCTTTCTGCTGATATAGCTGATGTGGTCAGGTGTGTTGACAATTTGGCATTATAAGAGAAAGTAATGCCTAAGTATTGGAAGGTCTTAGTCTGTTCAATGGCGTTTCCCTTTACGCTCCAATTATCTTTCCTGAAGGAGCGGTTAAAATGTACAATTTTGGTTTTGGCAAAATTAATTGTCAACAGTTCAGTGTTACATTGGTCACTAAACTTTCCTAAGGCACGTTTCAGACCCACTTTGGTTTGAGAGAGAAGAACAGCGTCATCCGCATACATTAAAACAGGTACTTTTCTGCCGTTAGAGAACACGGGGGGGTGGGTTTCGATTTCACGGCAACATGTGATCAGGGAGTTAACATAGATGTTAAATAAAAATGGGGCTAATAAGCATCCTTGTCTAACACCTCTTTGGACTGGGATTTCTCTAGAGAGTCTGCCATCCTGTGCGAGTCTTATCTGGAGGGTATTGTTCTCATGAAGCTTAATCATCAGAAGTAATAACCTTCTGTTGATTCCCATATTGGCCAATTTGGCCCAGAGCCTACCCCTGGATACAGAATCAAATGCTGCCTTTAGGTCCACAAAGGCCGCATACAATGACTTTTTCCAATGTTTCACATACTTATAGACAAAATAATCTAACACTAAGCAGTGATCTATGGTGGAACGTCCAGATGTAAACCCTGCCTGTTCAATTTCTAGCAAGTCATTATGATCTAACCATTCACATAATTTTAGGCATAGATGTTTTGTATAAAGTTTGCAGATCACATTCAGAAGACTAATTGGTCTATAATTAGATGGATCAGAGGGGTTGCCCTTTTTAAATATAGGAACAATTATAGCCAGTCCCCAATCTTTAGGGATTTCAGTTGTCTTATCTATATATGAGAATAGATTTGCAAGAACCGGGGCCCACCAGTTTATTTGCGCTTTCAGAAGTTCAGCGACAATGAAATCACTTCCTGGGGCTTTGCCAGATTTCATTTGTAGAATTAACGAAGTGATTTCAGTTTCAGATGTTGGGGGCCATGGTGTATCATTATCTAAGGGGATGTTAAGCAGTGCAGAAGGACGATGTTCCCTAAACAGTACTTTATAGTGCTCTTCCCATGAGTTTGCAGGGATTATTGTGCCCTCATTAGGAGCTTTGGTTTGACTGGAAATAATTTTCCAGAAGTTGGTATTGTCTTTTTCTATTGACGCTTTTATGAGGGCCTGCCAGATGAGAGAGTCTGCGGTTCTTTTTTTCGTTTTTAGTAACTCTTTGTAGTTCTTTTTTTTAAGTTGTAACTCTAATTTGGTGATAGGGTTAGGATTTTGCTGGAAGATCTTAAAGCATTCCCTGAGTATAAGTTTTGCCTGGACGCATTCGCGGTCAAACCATTTTTTGTTGGTAAGGGGCTCATTGTGGTTAGGTCTCCCGAGTCTTGACAATAACGGTTGGAGTTTGCGGATTAAAGTGTTGTAATGGTCAATTGGGGAGGTCTCTTCAGTTTCGTTGGAGGTCAGATCAGCCCAGAGGAGTTGACCTTCCATTGATTGTGTCCAAATGCTAAAATTGTTATTAACATAAGGGGACCATTTAATTCTGGATCTACCTATTTGATGTGGAGCATTAGGATCAGATGTCTGTGGGGCGAGCCCACCTCTAGAGGATTCCCAAAATTCAGTCCTTTTAAGATTTAAGGGTAGATGGTCACTTTCGGTTCTTATGTCTACAGTAAATTCAATATATTCATCAAAGAGTTCTTGGGAGACAAGGATGTAGTCAATAACAGAGTGCCTTAAGCCTGACCAGTAAGTAAATTGGCCAGGGGAGTCTCCCGAGGAGAGGCCGTTTAAAATAACAAGGTTTAATCTAAGTGCCATTAGAAAAAGACATGTACCAGCAAAATTGGTAACTGGATCAAGTGAATGACGCCTGAATATGGGTCAGTGTTCATCATTAGCATTTAGGGGACCCATTCCACTTTCGTTGATTAGTTGTTCATCTGAGTGGCCTAGCCTTGCATTAAAATCCCCACCAATAATTAAGGAGGCAGAGGGAAACTTATTTGAGACAAGGAGGATGCAGTCTTCCAGTTCGTTCCAGATGTTTTTAAGATCAGTTTGTTTCATAAGTGGGTGAATATAAACATTGATGCATATGATCTTAAAGTGGGTAGAAAATATTTTAACAGCCAAAATCCATTTTTTATCGATTTTCAATTGGATAGGGGAGGTTCCTAGATCTGCCGATACGAAGGTGCTCAGACCTCCCGCCGGTCTTCCGCCTTTTGGGCCGATTGAGGCACAGGAATGGAAAGCAAAATAATTGTGTAGTTCAAAAGGATTTTGCATCCAGGTTTCTTGGAGCAGGATGATCTTGAACTGTGATACGTAGGTTAAAACATCTTTGTCCATTGTTTTCGATTGCCATCCAGCAACGTTCCAGGATAGTAGTAGAGGTGGGAGTCATTTTGTCTCTTCAATAGCATCTAGGGCTTTCCCGGGGTCATGGAAGATGCATCCATTGGATGGTGAAGTCTCCGATAATGTGACTAGGGGCGCCACAGAGATTTCGGCGTGGATTTCAGTTGGGCAGAGTAGGGGTGTGTGTTCTGACGTGACCTGAGGAGATTCATATCCCATTTTTCGCTCCAAGATAGATGGGGTATTTGCCTCTTTTGTGGGCGCTGGGTCTTCAGAGTTGCGGAGATGGAGTAATAACTCATCTAGTCTGTCCGTTATCTCTGTTTGTTCGGCTTTTGGCAGATGGGAGAAGGAAACAAGTAACTCCTGCTCCATCGAATTCTCTAGATGAGTAGCCTTTGATAGGAGGGGCATGGGGGTCTCTGTCCAACTAATTAAGTCTGAGGGTGGAGAGGTAGAGCTTGTAGTGGGTGGGGTGCCCTCATTTTTAGTTGCTTTCCTTCTAGCTGGAGAGTAGGGTATAAGAGGGCGAATCTTAGTGTTGATAAAAACTCTTGTGATAAAAATTCCATAGTTAGTCAGGTAGCTTCGTAGAGACATCATATAAGTTGGAAACTTTTTAGATTCGAAGGTGAGCAGTATCCTCTGCATGTGTGGCTTGCTGTAAATGTGGGCAGTGGATTTCAGATCGATGGAAAGGGGATTTACGCCCAAAAGCTCAGCTAGATGCCTTCTTGCGACATGTATAGACGACCAGTTAACAACCTGACCTTTGAAGGGGAGGATAATTAAACAAAGTCTAGTGGCTTGCAGTGAAAGATTGTAGGAAGATATGGTGTGTAAATCTTCCATGGTTTGTTCATTTTCAAATTTGCAGCCAGTCTGTGAAATTGAGCGCAGTAGGACAGGTACTCCAGGTGTTGGTTCGGTCCTATCCTCCGGTGAGGTATCTACGGGGCTGACATTAGCTTTTGGGGATACAAAGGATATGATCTTCTCTAGGGAGCCTTTGATATCTCTCATGTATTTAAATATACAGTCCACGGTTTTAGCCACTAGGTCTAACGTGGTAGAGTGTTCAAGCAGTAATTCAGAGAGATGGTTTTCTTGTTCTCTGATGCAGTCTTCCGCCTGAATGGACATAGTTGGAACTTTTTTGGGACCTTTTGGTCTCGTAATGGTGTTGTTTAAGGGGTTAGTGGGTTGTTTAGCGGATAGTTCCTTCGGAGTAGTTTCCTTATCTATTATCTCTGCTAATGGAGAGAAGCTATTCGAGGTCGGAATATTAAAAGTATCCTTTGTTTTTCCATAAAAGAATTCGCTGATTTTGGTTTGCTTGGTGAGGGGCAGACATGCCATTTCCTCTAAGTCCTCAGATTCTCTGCAGCGTTTTCCAACCCCCCTCCTCGCATCAGCAGGGCTGCCTAATTGCTGAGTCATCTCTCCCTTTACCTCTTTTTGTTTGATCTTGTGGTGTTTAGTGTTACTGGCCTTTGCCGCAATAAAACTTGAACTTGAATTCAGTCAGTTGGGTAATAAGACTTAACTGTCATCTAATGAATTGCGAATTGCTAGGAAAATTAGTGTCAGTGAAACTTAACCAGCTGCCGTATTTCACCGAAAACTTGGTGATCAGGCTCACAGTATTTTCCCTTGAGAATTAAATGCAACTTTTAAGCTTCTCTCTTTCTCTCATGCTTTGTATGCCATGTTTTTAATGTGCATTGGAAATCAGAAGAGAGATCAAATACACACACAGATTTCAGGAAAATGCAGCCGATCAGTTTAAGCTCTGATTTTAAAAATTGCTGAGTCTTGGAAGTGAATCTTTCATAATAATATTTTTTCATTAAACTGTACTGTGGATCATAACACATATTTAATTTTAATCCAGGCCTCACACATTTAGTATGTAGTCTCCAACTATATTTTGTTGATGTTCCTATTATTGTAATAACTTATGAAGGTTTTTGAAACTATGAAATCGCTTGGCCAGTTTGCTTGGAATAGAATATTGAGACTGTGTGTATAAATATCTAGGTTTGCCCAATGAACAAGACTCCTTTTGTGGACCCAAATAAGTCTGGTCATGAAGTCTGGGAAGAATTTTCCATGAGCTTTACTCCTGCTGTGAAGGAAGTGGTGGAGTTTGCCAAACGTGTCCCAGGCTTCCGAGACCTTTCGCAGCACGACCAAGTAAACCTTCTGAAGGCTGGAACCTTTGAGGTGAATATTATCGTAACTGAATGTATTGCAGATGTTTTGCTGTGGCGTGCTATATATATAATAGATTCATTTTGTTTTGACCTTTTCTTCCCCCCTGCAGCCTTGTCGGTTAAAAATGGATCAAAAGTTAGTGCTGCTATTTTGATGACTTTGGTAGTTGTCTGCAGCAGTCGTCCGAAATGTTTGGCAGAGGTTATCTTTGCACAAAACTACTGCTACTTTGGCTTGTTCTTCCCCTCAGGAATATGAGTTCAGTTCTCTTACCCTTACAGAATGTCAGTGTGACTTAGCCTTTAGATGCGGGACTGTGTTGAATCACCTAACAGATAACAGATTGAGGTTGAATCCTGACAAGACAGAAGTACTGTTTGGGGGGGACAGGGGACAGGTGGGTGTGGAGGACTCCCTGGTCCTGAATGGGGTAATTGTGCCCCTGAAGGACCAGGTGTGCAGCCTGGGAGTCATTCTGGACTCACAGCTGTCCATAGAGGCACAGGTCAATTCTGTGTCCAGGGCAGCTGTCTACCAGCTCCATCTGGTACGTAGGCTGAGACCCTATCTGCCTGCAGACAGTCTCACCAGAGTGGTGCATGCTCTGGTTATCTCCCACTTGGACTACTGCAATAAGCTCTACGTGGGGCTACCTTTGAAGGTGACCCGGAAACTACAACTAATCCAGAATGCGGCAGCTAGACTGGTGACTGGGACATAACATAACATAACAGCAGTCCTGAAAAACATACATTAGCTCCCAGTACGTTTCCCAGCGCAATTCAAAGTGTTGGTGCTGACCTTTAAAGCCCTAAACAGCCTTGGCCCAGAATACCTGAAGGAGTGTCTCCACCCCCACCGTTCAGCCCGGACACTGAGGTCCAGCGCCATGGGCCTTCTGCCCTGCGAGAAATGAGGTTACAGGAAACCAGGCAGAGGGCCTTCTCTGCAGTGGTGCCCGCCCTGTGGAACACCCTCCTGTCAGATATCAAGGAAATAAACAACCATCTGACTTTTAGAAGACATCTGAAAGCAGCCTTCTTTAGGGAAGTTTTTAATGTTTGAAGTTTTATTCTGTTTTTAATGTTCTGTTGTGAGCTGCCCAGAGTGTCTGGGGAAACCCAGCCAGATGGGCAGGATAGAAATAAATAAATTACTATTGAAATATTTTCAGAAAGTAATTTGTGATGGCTGGGGAATAAATAATAAATTATTACTATTATTAATATTAATATTGTGACACCATTACCGCGTCCCCCTCAAGGGACATTGCATCTGAGTTTATGCTCAACCACACTTAGCATGTTCTCTCTCCAGAGCATGCATGTAATGATATAAGCTTTGGTTTTTGACTAAAACCCGTTCTGGTAAATGATCTAGGCCAATAATTCCCAATTAGCTAAGTATGGTGAACCCCCTGTTTTTCTAGAGCAAGAGCAGACTGCAAATGTGGGAGCAGGACATGCAGGGAAATGTTCCTTGTTTCTGTTTTTTTAAGCCAAAATACAGTGGAACCTCAGTTGTCAAACTAATCTGTTCCGGAAGACCATTGAACTTCCGAAACATTCGACAACCGAAGCGCAATGGGCGGTTGGAAAACTCAACTGAGAAAATTGAGAAACATGGCTCGGAAGCCATTCGACTTCCTAGGCGTGTTTGAAAACGGAAGCAATTGCTTTCGGGTTTTCGGCGTTCGAAAACCAAAATGTTCAGCTTCCAAGACACTCAAAAACGAGATTCCACTGTACTCCTTTCTGCATTACCTTTTTAAATCTTAATTTAATTTTATTTTTTGCTTGAAATCAGTTTGTATAAGCTAACTCATCTCGTCCAGACATTTATTGTGAGAATATTTTAGCCTGTATAGTGTTCGTATTTACTTTAGAAAATTATGGAGGGTGATTTATAAACAAATGAGTAATATAAAAGTAGGCTGTGGACCAGAGACAGTATTACACAGGTGGAGATATGTTGGTGATGCAGGAAGCTTCTGTGCTGGTCATTTTGTGGGGAAACCTGTTTTCATGTACAGAAACAACATTCCTTCTGTTTAAAAAAGCAATTGTACCTGTTCATCAGCTGTCAGACAAGCAACGTTATCAATGTATAGTGTTACACACTGACTTCTTTTATCCCTAATTTCCTGCAGATTGGTCTAATCTTTTTTTAATTGCTCTTTTTTCTTTTGGGTAGGTTTTAATGGTACGGTTTGCATCCTTATTTGATGCAAAGGATCGCACTGTCACGTTTCTTAGTGGAAAGAAATACAGTGTGGACGATCTGCGTTCAATGGGAGCTGGTGATCTGCTCAACTCCATGTTTGAGTTTAGTGAGAAACTAAATGCCCTGAACCTTAGTGATGAAGAAATGAGCTTGTTTACAGCTGTGGTCCTTGTGTCTGCTGGTAAGAAAGTTAATCCATACCATGTAATAAAATATTCTTGTATATCTCCAGATTTAAAATCGGCACCTTTGTCGTCTTTTCAGAATAAAAGAAATCTAGCCAATGGGTTGGGGAGTATTGTTCATTTTTATAAATAAGTGGGGGTTTCTTCAGAGCACCTGAGAATTATATCCTTCCGTCACTGATGTGGGGTGGAAGAGTTTCAACAACAGCAAATGTGTGTAACCTCACATCTCTCAGTGAGGGAACCTCCAGGAGGCCCTCAGAGCTGGTCCTGTCCGGGCTGAACGATGGGGTGGAGACGCTCTTTCAGGTATACTGGGCCGAGGCCGTTTAGGGCTTTAAAGGTCAGCACCAACACTTTGCATTGTGCTCAGAAACGTACTGAGAACTAATGTAGGTCTTTCAGGACCAGTGTTATGTGGTCTCAGTGGCCACTCCCAGCCACCAGTCTAGCTGCTGCATTCTGGATTAGTTGTAGTTTCCGGGTCACCTTCAATGGTAGCCCCACGTAGAGCACCTTGCAGTAGTCCAAGCAGGAGAATGCTTTCATACATGGGCCTTTCTCCACCTATGGATCTTCCTCTCTCCATGAAGCAGGAGACCCACACTATCCTAGACCCCCAGGGTGCCCCACCAGAGACCATCATATTTCAGACAAAAGGCTTGCCCACACTTTGTAGGCACTGTCCAAGAGGTTTTTCCTTTGTCCTGCCACTTTCCCGGGGGGGGGGGGGGATACCCACTGTTTACTGCTGAAGTGGAAGAAGCATTAATATGCAGAAAGCCCATTGGTGTTTGTTTTGATTCATCAGTAAACAACGCGGTTTCCTGGGGGCCTGGGGGCAAAAGAAGAAACCTAAAAACCGAATGCCTAAAAATTACAGGGTAAGTATGGGTGGACCCTTAGTTGCTGCAGAGCTGTACAGCAGAAGGTAAAGTGGCCCCGTGTACTTGGCGAGTAGAGCAGAACAGGTCCTCATTCCTGTTCCCTTTCCATAAAATTCCTCTTGCTACAAAAGAAGAGGAGTTCTGAATTGTTCATAGCATCACAAAATAAGGGGACACTGCTCTGCATTCCAGGGGTACCTTTGAGTAAACCCACTAAAATAAACGAACATAAGTTAGTCACGTTCACTAATTCCAGTGGGTCTACTCGGTGAGTTTGGCTAACCTTGAATACAACCCTTTTGACTTAGGGTAGGTTTTTTTGTTATGTGAGGATGTTGGGAAGTGCTTTGCAAAACAGGCACCTAACTAAAAGCTTCCGTATGTAGGTTTATGCCTCCGTTTGTATTAACTTGCATTAGTCAACCCTGAATTCCCACTAACACAAATGCTTTAACGAATAGCTGAACATAGAGTTGAATTTCATACTAACCAGTGTTAAATTGGCACACCAACTAACCGTCTCCGTTCCGTTCTCTTCTGTTGTTTAGAACGATCGGGAATAGAAAATGTCAACTCGGTGGAAGCATTGCAAGAAACACTAATTCGCGTGCTTAGGACCTTAATCACAAAAAACCATCCGAACGAAGCCTCTATATTTACAAAACTACTCTTGAAGTTG
Organism: Podarcis muralis; assembly: GCF_964188315.1. Taxonomy (NCBI): domain Eukaryota; kingdom Metazoa; phylum Chordata; class Lepidosauria; order Squamata; family Lacertidae; genus Podarcis; species Podarcis muralis. The sequence goes on from NC_135666.1 coordinate 41,808,701, forward strand.
CCTGACTTGCGTTCCTTAAACAACATGCACTCTGAGGAACTCCTGGCCTTTAAAGTTCACCCATAGGCTTTTACCTCTTGTTTATAGAATGGACTTGCTTCCTGTCAATTAACTGTGGTTATTTCATGCTATAAAATGTTTATTTATGTTTGTTTGTTTGTTTGTTTGTATGTATGTACCTTTTGTGGAGAAGAAGAACTTGCTGTCTGTGTGATAGATGTTCTGTTGCCATGCAATAACAACCTTTCGGGTTGACCATTTTTCCCATCAGTGACAACATAGCCACAGATTTCTTCATGATTATCCAAAAACAGCCCCATTTGCACTAAAAGTGAAGAGCTTACATTCAATCTTACGGATATTGACTGTTAATTACTGCACCCTTACAGTAAAGACCAATTAACTGGCTCTGCTTTAAACAAGAATGCACAATGGCTATATGCAGAAAACAGAATTTTGGATAAATGACACTACAGTAACTGAAGATAGATTTAATTTGTTTATCCCCCCCTTTGAGCATCTCATCTTGGTTCAGTAGGAAACTCAGAAAATTTGTTTTGCTTTTCGGAAGCTCAGGAGCGCCATGGGGAAGTCTCATTGTAAACTGATTAGATAGCTCCAAGCACAAGCGCACATGTGCTGTATGTATGTATAGTATGAAGAGATGTTGGGCGTGTTACGACTTTTAAGAAATACATTGTTTGTGTATGTATATATTTAAGTGTATGTATGTAAATAGTTCTAATTGAAACAACATGCATATAATTTCTTCACAATATTTTTCAACTGTGAAGAAGTTAACCAAACGAAAGGTGGTTGACCCATGGGAAGAACGGAAGCGATGCTTTAGGTGACGCGCTGCCGAACCAAATGTATCGAGAGTTCATCATGTTTATAGAGATTTTCAGGTTAACTGCGGTGTGCTGAGTTCGCTGCTTCGAGAAGTCTTACAGAATCAAAAGTGAAATGGCAGATCTGTCAAATCAGTTAAAGGTACTGGATTGGGCTGACTTTTTTTTAATCTATTGCTTCTATGATTCTTATGTGCTAATAGACACTTAAAGTTGCTGGACACATTACTCTTATCTGGAAGGAAATTTTTCAGATGAAGTTTGTAATCTGTAATCTTTAGAGAATCATGATAAATTTCAAGGAAACGACTGATCAAACACCTTCATTGCATATGTTTGTGTGTCCTTTGAATCTGTACACTTTATACACTTGTATGCTGCTTGAATGGGAATGGGAAACAAAAAACAGACACAGTCAGTGGCTCACGAGGTATGTTTGTTGCCCAAGTGTGTTCTATTAAGGTTAGAGTTGTAAAGGTTTTCTTAAACCTTTTTTGGTGTACATAACAAAGGTCTGTTAGATAGTCTGTCTGATACCAGGTCTATTTTTCTATAATTTTGATGTTCTTTTAAAAAATGTCAATGAGAAATCCCCAGGCGCAAGGATTTCCTTTGCATCTAGATACTATCTCAAAATAATATTTTCCTATAATATCAAGAAGTAAAAACACACAATGGCACTTAAAATAAGCCAGAACGTTATGACTGGCCTTATTGTTACCACAGTATGGAAGGAAAAATTCTTTCTACTTCCTCCTTAAGGAAAGCATTGAATCCCCAGTTTACAACCTCAATATTTCACATGACTGTTTATTGCTTGAAGGTACAAACTTGCATCTCCCATTGTGCTTAGGTGAAGAATTGCAGCTTCATGGATTCAATAGATGTTTAGTATTTTCTGCTGTTAAATGGTGGAGGTAGATTTGATGCCCTGTCACAGCATAAAACTTTGGAGCATTTTGTATTACGGCTTTTTATTTTAAGAGGTTGTTTCAAAAAATGCAATCTAGTTCAGAGGGAATATGTACATCTAATTGTCTTCTGCACACAGAACTCAGACCACTAGGAAACAACTCATTCTTACAATTTCAGTTCCACAACCACTTGGTGATGTCTTGAGACAGCTTATGCTTTCAAAACATGAATTGTTGACTTGGTATAATACAGGTATTTCAGTAACTATATTTTTTATTAATCAAGGACAGGTAAGCCATTTAGCATCCACTGCTTAAAAATCAAAGAAGAAAGTTGCCCTGATTTTTAGGCTTCCTACAGAAGCTTTCTCCCTACATATACAATGTCTCTTCATTTTATTTTTAAGTCTTTAGAAAAGTATAACCAGCACACTGTAAAGCATTGCTTATTGCTTTAAAAGAGAGTTTCCATATTTGTGTATCTAATTAGATAATTATGTGGTGAAATAAATGCATGCAATTTCATTTTAAACAACATGTTCCTGTACATTACAGAACCTGATTTACGTTGTTCTGGGTTGTTGTTTATTTACAAATTCACGATCCAAGTACAGTCGTACCTCGGCTCCCGAACGCCTTGGGAGTCGAACGTTTCGGCTCCCAAACGATCGAAAACCAGAAGTGAGTGTTCCGGTATTCAAGCTTTCTTTTGGAACTCGAATGTCTGGCATGGCTTGCGCGGCTTCCGATTGGCTGCTGGAGCTTCCTGCAGCCAATCAGAAGCCGCGCTTTGGAAGTCGAACGGACTTCCGGAACGGATTCTGTTCAACTGCTGAGGCACGACTGTACAACTTTATTTAGAATATTCCCCTGTGTTGCAGTCTCCAAGGCAGCTGTTGTCAACCTACCACTAGACGTTTTGGACAACAACTCACATAAGCTGCAGACAGCATATGCTGATGGGAGTTGTAGTCCAAAACAATTGGAGGGGCACCGGGTTGGTGAAAAGTACTCTAGGGCCTAGTATTTGTGTTATGCTGGCAGCACTATGAGTCACTGGACTGCTACTCCTCACACTGGTGTGGTGTTAAGATGAGCCACACAACAGCATTTTCTCATACTAGCATCAAACTTCAGATAACTGGGTAATGCCTGTGTAAAAAAGGATCTGGCCTTAGTGAGCAAGGAAGCCGTTTGCTAAATAAGTTAGATCTTGTTACATCTAAAGAAGCTCTGCTTTACTGTGTTGCTGGTTATACGCTTGTTAAATACTGAGAAATATTTCGCATCAGACTTTTGAGTACTGTAGATGGGATGTTGCTAAAAGACTATGAAAACGTACTGTATGAAACTAAATGAATTTTTTTACTCTGGTTTTTCATGTTTAAAAAGATTAAATATGGGCATTATGTTGGCAAAGCAGACTTTGCTGGTTGTGTGTGATCTTTTTCTCCATCAGAGCTTAACACTGGAGTGAGTGGAAACGGCAAAACATGTAAACCATTTGTTGCCTGGGACCAATGTCCCATGAACGTTTATTTACAACATCCTAATATGTTCACGTTTGCGTAGCCTTCAGTCCTCCCCACTGCCTGGTCAACCTAAGGAAATAGTTGCAAATATGGAGTTGTCCTCTCAGTTAATTGAATGAGGAACTCTGTTAAGCACAAAGGTTGCGTTGTGTGTCCTGCAAGCACCACGCTTGCAAGACACGGGTGGCATTTATTTACACTGCAGCATGCATTTATGCGACGCGGGTGGCACTGTGGGTTAAACCACAGAGCCTAGGGCTTGCCGATCAGAAGGTCAGCAGTTCGAATCCCCGCAACGGGGTGAGCGCCCGTTGCTCAGACCCTGATCCTGCCCACCTAGCAGTTCGAAAGTACGTCAAAGTGCAAGTAGATAAATAGGTACCGCTCCGGCGGGAAGGTAAACGGCGTTTCTGTGCGCTGCTCTGGTTCACCAGAAGCAGATTAGTCATGCTGGCCACATGACCCGGAAGCTATACGCCGGCTCCCTCAGCCAATAAAGCAAGATGAGCACTGCAACCCCAGAGTCGGCCACGACTGGACCTAATGGTCAGGGGTCCCTTTACCTTTACATTTATGCATATTTAAGTCAAAACTCTTTGGGCTGATTCCAAAATAAGTCTCATTGACTTGTGTGTTAATGGTGGGGGAATCTCACTTTGTGATTGCAATGCGTGACACCACACCAGATTGGAATTCCTGCAAGACATGTCAGTGTATACCAGTGCCGGATTTACGTATAAGCTGAGCAAGCCATAGCTTAGAGCCCCACTCTCTTGGGGGCCCCCAAAAAATTAAAGGAAAAAAACCCGGATGTACATTTCCAAAATGTAAGAGAAAAATAAAATAAAATAAAATAAAAGCTACATACAGCAACAGTGTTTTGTGTTGTGTAGGCTCCTATGATGTAAGCAATGGGCCCCGCCTGCTATATAAAGAGCCCCATTACCTTCAGTAGCTTGGGGCCTCATCAAACCTAAATCCAGCCCTGGTGCATACCATAGTCTAAAGTGCACATTGCATATGTTACTGGCCATCATAAAGTACTAATGAACTGTATCGTTCCAGTGAACATGTATATGGAAGCATGCCATACAAACCACACTTCAGTACAGTGGTACCTCAGGTTAAGTACTTAATTCGTTCTGGAGGTCCATTCTTAACCTGAAACTGTTCTTAACCTGAAGCACCACTTTAGCTAATGGGGCCTCCTGCTGCCGCCGCACTACCAGAGCACAATTTCTATTCTCAACCTGAAGAGTTCTTAACCTGAGGTACTATTTCTGGGTTAGTGGCGTCTGTAATCTGAAGCGTATGTAACCTGAAGCGTATGTAACCCGAGGTACCACTGTATTCTGCATACATTCATGCATCCGTAGAATTGTAGAATTTATATGAAATTTACCATGGTTCTGAACTCTGTTTTTGTGTCACTAAGGGGTGGGTGGGCAGGTGGTCAGCACTGAATTCAGCAATAAGAAAATGATGACATGTGATGATCATCCTAAATCTAAATCCAAATCCATATGATGATGTACTGATCATCCTAAATCTACATGTGCGATACATGGCATGTGTAAGCAATTTGTTAATAAAATTCGGTATGCCACTTAATAAAAAACACCACCTGTGCTATTTACAAAGAAATGGACAAGGCGTTTAGGGAGTTTCCTTGTTTTAATTGAGACAGTGCTGATTTATTTAAAACAATAGTATCTCTCCAAATCTTGAGTTGGCTTCAAACAAAATAATACAACACTATAAATGTCAGCAAAGCACAATGTTAAACAAGATGCTTCTAGCAGTCACTAAAACATATGCTGTGTAGCAGCAGATCTTTCAGAATGTCTGCATTTTAGTTTCGCAGTTTGTAGTCCAGGCAGAACATGAAACTTTTCTCTTGAACAGCAGAGGTCTCTAGAACCCAGAAGTCTCATCCCTGCATTTTGCTTTGATCATGCCATCATTTCCTTCCTAGTCACTTCACACGCCTCCTTTGCTTTTCTCGTGTAGTCGTCACACTTTTGCACTCATTTCTTCAATATGTACCCAGCCACAATACACTCAAGAAGCAGTATCCGATTACTAGATATGCACCACACTGTACATTGAAAGCAGTTTGACTGTTTTAAAATCCTACATAACATTCTGGGAACTGTAGTTTTGAGGGTCCTGAGAGTTGTTAGAACTGTCCTATGCCCCTCACAGAGCTAAAATTCCCAGTGTGGTTTAGCAACTGATCCCACTTGGCCAGGTGACGGGGAACTGAAGCTTTGTGAGGTGTCTCCTAACAACTCTCAGCACCCTTAAGAAACTACTGTTATTTTTCACCCTATAGGATGCACTTTTTCCCCTCCAAAAATGAAGAGGAAATGTGTCTGCGTCCTATGGGGCGAATGCAGGCTTCCGCTGAAGCCTGGAGAGCGAGAGGGGTCGGTGCGCACCGAGTTGCCGCCGGGCTCGCAAGGCTTGCGGGCAGCAGCCTGTTCTGGGGGCTGGGGTCGGGGGAATCTCGGGCTTACTGCGGCTGGGGGGGGGGGGATAATTTTTTTTATTCATCCCCCCCCCCAAAAAAACAAGGTGCGCCCTATGGGCCAGTGCGCCCTATAGGGCAAAAAATACGGTACCTTTACCAGGATTATTATTTGGGGGGTGGGAGAAGCCATGACTTCAAGATGTTTTAAACACATTGTGCAGGTGGCGCCCAAGAGTGGTTATAAATATGGCCAATGGTTAGGGATAATGGGATTTGTAGCCCAGCAATGTGCAGAGGCCAGGGACGCGGGTGGCGCTGTGGGTAGAACCTCAGCGCCTAGGACTTGCCGATCGCATGGTCGGCGGTTCAAATCCCCGCGACAGGGTGAGCTCCCGTTGCTCGGTCCCAGCTCCTGCCAACCTAGCAGTTCGAAAGCACCCCCGGGTGCAAGTAGATAAATAGGGACCGCTTACCAGTGGGAAGGTAAACGGCGTTCCGTGTGCTGGGCTGGCTCGCCAGATGCAGCTTGTCACGCTGGCCACGTGACCCGGAAGTGTCTGCGGACAGCGCTGGCTCCCGGCCTATAGAGTGAGATGAGCGCACAACCCTAGAGTCTGGCAAGACTGGCCCGTACGGGCAGGGGTACCTTTACCTTTACCTTTAATGTGCAGAGGCCACAGTTCCCCGACCCCATGGTTACACCTAATGCGTAGTTTGGTTCTTCCCTTAACACAGGATATGGGCAGAGGGCCTTCTTGGTAGTGGCGCCCGCCCCGTGGAACACCCTCCCATCAGATGTCAAGGAAATAAACAACTATCTGATTATTAGAAGACATCTGAAGGCAACCCTCTTTAGGGAAGTTTTAAACGTTTGATGTTTTATCGTGTTTTTAATATTCTGTTGGGAGTCACCCAGAGTAGCTGGGGAAACCCAGCCAGATGCGTGGGGTATAAATAATTTTTAAAAATAAAATTTAAAAAATGTTACACAACACTGAAGCAGAATATGATTACCCAGACGTGTTGCAGATATTCAAAGTACCTGGGTGTTCACTTCAATGCACAGACCCTGGTATTTGATGAAGAATATGATGTCCCCATTTTCAATTTTTTAAAAGCGTGTTTATCTCTTCTGGATTTTACAAGCCATGTCGCTGGGCTGAATGGGAGAACCGCTCCTCATTCCAAGCAACTGCAACAAGCAGCAAGGAAGGTGGTTCATGGCCAATAAGCTGAGCTATCCATGGGGATGGGGAAGAGAGAGAACCCCATAAAGTTAAACAGGACGAGAAATGAAACGGAAACACTCATAGGTGAGAGATGAGAATCCCATCAGGCCTCCAATGTTTGACCACAACTCCCCATCCCTGCCAGATACCAAGCGCCAGCCCTCCAAGTCATGGGGAAATGCAGTGCCTCTGACAAAATAAAATAAAAATACCGTAAATCCACGTTTGCTAGGTGAGCAGAGGGTTAAGACACAAGTTCCCTTTAAATTCCTAGAGGGCACTTTGTGAGGTCACATCCTCTGCTTGCCCAGGTGGGAAAGGTAACAACAGGAAGATAATCCTTAGCATTTGCTCTCACCTGGGGAACAGTCTGTTTGTCTTCCTACAGCCTTAGGGAAGGGACAAGAGGGTCAAAAGCACCACCTTTGACCCTAAACCATGTATTTTGTCATCTAGAAGTATATTTTGCCTGACTTATTTCATGGCTGTTTTCTGCTTGAATTGCACCTGCAGTTTTATGTAAGTAAACGATTCTATTTTTTTAAGTATTCTTCCATTACAGACTTCTGTGCTGTTGTTTTGTTTAGAGGGATAAATAAAATAAAGGAGAAGAGCCAGCCTTCCTAAAGCATCCCGAATAATAATAATAATAATAATAATAATAATAATAATAATAATAATAATAATAATAATAATATATTTATACCCCGACCATCTGGCTGAGTTTCCCCAGGTTTCTGGGCAGCTCCCAACAGAATATTAAACGCACTATAAAACACAACAGAAAGCTTTGTCCCAAGTTTCTGTGTTCATGCTGCAAAGGGTGGTATATATTTAACTCTGCTAAACGTGACGCTCATCTTACTCAAGCGAGCAAGAGGAAGGTTAATTAATACATAATGCATCCTGTCTTACTGTCCAAATCCATCCCGAGACAGGTAAGATCAGAACTGGCACAAAATCATCATTGCTATTTCAGTTGATATCTCCCTTTCCTTCAGGGAACTCTAGCTGGCACACATGGTTCTCCCTCTGTCCATTTTGTCCTCGCAACAGCCCTAGAATGGTAGAGTTGGAAGAGACTCCGATGGTCACCCAGTCCAATCCCCTGCAATGCAGAAATCTCAGCACAAAGGCTCCCATCCAATTTGAAACCAAACTGGACCCTGCTTAGCTTTGCAAATGTGCCAGCAGTTTTATCGCTGCACGAGTTAGGCTGCTTGGCCCAAGGTTACCCAGAGAGCTTCATGGCGGAGGGAGGATTCTGATCTGCCAGCCTCAAGTCCAACATACGAACCAGAACACCACACTGGCTTCCAGCTCCAGGCCCCAAAACTAACCTGAAGATGCTTATATTTCCCCCTATCATTTATCTCCTTTTTAGCCCATGAATATTTGTATTTTCCTCCTCCTCTTTAGCGTGCAGGAGTTCCCATACAAATTAGAAGATTTTGGGAGTTGTCACTTCTAGGGAGGGGTAAGATGCTGTCGCTGCTAAATTCAATTCTCCTTCAGAACCATTAACTGTACAGGAGCAACATCCTTTTTGCATCTAGTCTCTTGAAGGTTTTTGTTTATTTAAATTCTCTCTGCATCTCTACCTACTCTTAAAAAACCTTTAAAATTTTTCTTAATATTGTGGCCAGTCTTAGGCCAGGACTTGACTCCCTTCTGGTTTCCGGGTAACTTGACAATCAATACTCAGGAACAAAAATTGCACAGTGGTTTATCCTCAGGAACCAAGGCTGCTGTTTTTGGCTGGCTCAGAAGGGGGAGATGTAGCACAAGGAATGTCGCTGTCGGAACAAATTTTCCACTGCCAAGTGAATTCTCCAAGGATTGGTTCAAACTCTGCTCTTTCTTTATTTCTTTTTTTTTTTTTTTTTTTGGTCCACATGACCAGTTCTGGGTAGGCGCTCACATGGACAAACATAACGGATTAACCTAGCAATCAGAAAACCAGCAAGTCCTGTGGCTGCAATAGTTTAGCAGCCATAATCACAGAAGTGGCTTATTTGTAACTTTGGAGTGGGGTGGAGTGCAGAGTATAATCTGGTGGTATAATCTACACCGTACAGACATCCTCCCATGTCAGCTGAGATCTCCACAGGAACACCCACGGGCTTGGTTCACGTGATCCTTCTCTTCCAAAGATCACACAGATGTAGGGGCTCTCTGTGTGATCAGGTGCCTACATGGAATACCTGGTTCACAAATGGAGTCTATTGGGCTGGCTGGCAAAGGAGAGATGCTTATGGGAACATAAGAAGCTGCTTTGTATTGTTCGTTTGTTTATTGGACTGGTTGGCTGTGTATTACACTGAGGTTCCCAAGTGACTTGTGACATATTTAAATATGTCAACATAGATATGTTACAGTCAAACCTCTGTTCCCGAACAACTCCGTTTTGGAATGTTTCAGCTCCTGGACACCGAAAAAAACCCGGAAGTAAATGCTCCGGTTTTTAAACATTTTTTGGAAGCCGAACGTCCAACGTGGCTTCCATTTGAGTGCAGGAAGCTCTTGCAGCCAATTGGAAGCCGTGCCTCGGTTGTTAAACATTTTGGAAGCCAAACGGATTACGTTTGACAACCGAGGTTTGACTGTACAGTGCTACTTCGGGTTAAGAACCTAATTCATTCCGGAGGTCCGTTCTTAACCTGAAACTGTTCTTAACCTGAAGCACCACTTTAGCTAATGGGGCCTCCCGCTGCCGCCACGCCACCAGCGCACGATTTCTGTTCTCATCCTGAAGCAAAGTTCTTAACCTGAGGTATTATTTCTGGGTTAGTGGAGTCTGTAACCTGAAGCGTTTGTAACCTGAAGCGTCTGTAACCCGAGGTACCACTGTATAATAATGACACAGTCATACAAAACACTTGGAATTCCATACAAAAAATATACAAAATGCCTCACCGCCACAAGGAGCTTAGGTGGTGCACGAACAGCAAAGATACTAGCACCAAGTCACTCCATTGGATCATAGAATCATAGAATTGTACAGCTGGAAGGGAACCCCAAGGGTCATCTAGTCCAACCCCCTGCAATGCAGGAATCTCAACTAAAGGATCCATGATAGGTGGCCATCCAACCTCTGCGTATAAACATCAAAGGAAAGAGTCCACCACCTCTCGTGGGAGTCTGTTCCACTGCCAAAGAGCTCTTAACTGTCAGAAAGTTTTTTCCGAAAGTTTAGTTGGAATCTCCTTTCTTCAAACTTGAAGCCACTGGTTCGAGTCCTACCCTCCAGAGCAGGAGAAAACACAAGTGTTCCCTCGTCCATGTAACAGCCCTTGAGGTTTTTTGAAGATGATTATCATATCTCTTCTCAGTCTCCTCTTTTCCAGGCTAAACCCTTCACCCATTCCTCATAAGGCTTGCTTTCCAGAGCCTTGATCACTGAATTCTGTATTGTCAACACTGGCTAGCAACAGCTCTCCAGGATTTCAGACAGGAGACATTCCCAGCCCTGCATGAAGCTGCCACTGATTGAACCTAGGAGCTTCTGCATACAAGACAGATGCTCTATCCCTGAGCTATGGCCCTTTCACTTTTCCTTCCACTTCCAACATATAATTGTGTTGCCATCCCCAACCAAATATACGAATGAGGGTTATGTCACAGTATGTCAGGCTTCAGGGAATCAGCTTCCTCCCCCTTTGGCAGGAGATAAGCAGAACCAGTTAGAAACTTTAATGATCACAGTGTGAGAAAACAAAGAATCTAATTCCTAGGAATGGCGATGCTCCCAATTAAGGGTTCCACCCACTTACTCCTAGTCACCCTGTCACCACCATGTCTTGTACCCTGAGCTCGTAACCACTGTGCTGCCACCTTATCAGCTCTTCTTGACCTTGGGCTGAGTGGATTAATGCTTTCCAAACAGTGAATCTGTTAACTCTCTCCCTCCCAGTTCTTCTCCTCCTAGCTGTTCCCCATCCAGTATTTCCCAGCTTCTGCCTTCTGAACTATGTCCTTCTGCAAACCACTGTTCCAAATCTACACTGTTCTCCTGCTCCTGGGAAGATTCAGGATCCTGATCAGGAGCAGGGGGAGGGGGAGGCTCCCACCATTCTTCCTCAGTGCAGCTCTCCTCAGCTCAGTCCCTGACACAGTAACATATGACCAAGACAGACTATGTTCCCACCTAGCACAATATTGACAACTTTGACTGCCTCAGTGTAGGTCTTTCACAAGATCTGCTACCTGATCCTTTTTATGAAAGTCGGAGATGTTTAATCAATAACCATATGCAAATGCTATGCAAATTATTTCACAATTTGCATCTACACATGTAGATCATCCTAAGCAGATTTTAATGCAAACTTATTTTGCCCTCTTTTCCTGTGATCCTTTTGGGAGGCTCGTTTGCATACATGCAAATTGGCATTGTGTGAATGGGCACTCAGTCAAACGGTAAGAAACATAAAAGCAATTAGGGCTTTGAGATGGAACTCCTATGCGAAAGGATGACCCTCAGCTTCGGAGCAGAGGATGATGAACCAATGAATTTACAGAAATGTCAGGAAGAAGGAGAATGACATAACCAAAACTTATGCGGGGGGGGGGGGATGGGACTCCTGAACATTACAGTGATAAAATAAGAAAATCATAGCCACAGAGATGAATAATGATCAAAGACTGAAGTGAAATCAAACTGCAGAGCAGAGGGAGCGAGAGAAAACAGCAGGGGTGACACAGAGGACAGAGGGGGGGCTATATCTTTCCAGACGAACACCCTGAATCAAAGTGAAATGTACAACTAATTCAATCCACCCAAGATGTTTCGGGGGCAGCTCAGATGCGGCGTCTCCTGCAAAGTTACTCCAGCTGCTCCACACACAATTTTTGCCAGGGAGTGAAACAAATTCTTGCTGGCTGGAAACAAAGGGAAAATAACCCCCAAAGAGCCCTCCCACGTCCATATATATCTGTATCTGTATCTGTATCTGTATCTGTATCTATCTATATATCTTTCTCTCTATATATATTTATGTAAAGGGACCCCTGACATTAGGTCTAGTCATGGCCGACTCTGCAGTTGCGGCGCTCATCTCGCTTTATGGCCACCATGACTAAGCCGCTTCTGGCGAACCAGAGCAGTGCACGGAAATGCCGTTTACCTTCCCGCTGGAGTGGTACCTATTTATCTACTTGCACTTTGATGTACTTTCAAACTGCTAGGTTGGCAGGAGCAGGGACCGAGTAACGGGAGCTCACCCCGTTGCAGGGATTCGAACTGCTGACCTTCTGATCGGCAAGTCCTAGGCTCTGTGGTTTAACCCACAGCACCACCCGTGTCCCATATATATATATTGCAGTAAATAAATAAAACCAAATGACTCAACCAAATGATATTTTAAGGAAGCAATTCTTATTGGGAAGTAAGCCCCATCAAGCACAGCAGACAGGGCTGGGGCTCCCCAGATGTTGTTGTACCCCAACTCCCATCATTCCTGACCATAGTTCATGCTGCTAGTGTATGCTTGTGAAACGTGGACCACTTATAAACGCCATCTCCAACTCCTCGAAAGATTCCATCAATGAAAAAATTTACACACCACCTGGGAAGACAGGCGAACTAATACCAGTGTACTGGAAGAAGCAAAGATCACCAGTGTCAAAGCAATGATTCTTCAACATCAACTTTGTTGGACTGGTCATGTTGTGCAGATGCCTGATGATCGTCTTCCAAAGCAACTACTCTATTCCGAACTTAAAAATGGAAAGCGTAATGCTTTCAACAAAAGAGAATTAAAGACTCCCTAAAGGCAAATCTTTAAAAATATAGTATAAACACCAGCAACTGGGAAACACTGGCTTGCGAGCGCTCCAGTTGGAGAACAGCCTTTACCAAAGGTGTCATGGACTTTGACGATGCTCGAACTCAGGATGAAAGGGAGAAACAAGCTAAAAGGAAGGCATGTTTGGCAAACCTTTACCGTGATCAATTCCTGTCTGGAAACCTATGGTATGTCCCCACTGTGGAAGGAAGTGTGGATCCAGAATTGGCCTCCACAGTCACATATGGACTCACTTTTAAAACTGTGTTTATGGAAGACAATCTTACTTGGCTATGAGTGATCGCCAAAGAAGGAAGATTCTGCCAGCAATGGCAACATCTGGAAGGCTGTAGCTCTGCCATCCCTGCAGCAGGACCTACTTCTGACTAAATATGGAAGAGATGGTACTGTTAGTAATCATTACTTTTCTGGCTCTGCCTGCATGAACCAGATCCCTCCCCATCGACACCATCATTCATTACCCGATGACTATAAGAAAACAAATAAGGCTGAATTAATCCATTTCCAGATGAAACTCATGGCCTGTTAGCCTTGGATCTGTTCTCTTATCTGGGGCAGGCCAAATAAGATGTTCCTTAATGCTACATAGCCTTGGCTGAGCACAAAATGGAAGACCGATAGGCTTGGAGCGGGTGGTCCTTGTGTCTGAAAGGACGGCAAATGCTTGTTGTTTTTTTCTAAGTAGTCCAGATCTAGTTGCTGTTTGCGCCCCTAAAAAGTGCTTTCTGAGAAACTGATTTCATTCGGAGAAGAAAAGCTTGTTGCATTGAGTCTGCATTGCCCCAAAGTGTTTCCACTGAGAAACAAATTATTATTATTATTATTATTATTATTATTATTATTATACCCCGCCCATCTGGCTGGGTTTCCTCAGCCAATCTGGGCAGCTTCCAACAAAATATTATGCACTATATATTTAAAGAAGTATCACACCCCTTTAAACAATCATGGCTTTCCCTCAAAGTATCCTGGGAGCTGTAGTTTGCAATAATGATGATGATGATGATGATGATGATGTATTATTTATACCCTGCCCATTTGCCTGGTTTCCTGAGCCGCTCTGGGCGGCTCCCAATAAAACACCAAACATTAAAACCTTTCCAATACAGGGCTGCCTTCGGATGTCTTCTAAAAGTCAGATAGTGGTTTATTTCCTTGACATCTGATGGGAGGGTGTTCCACAGGGTGGGCGCCACTACCAAGAAGGCCCTCTGCCTGGTTCCCTGTAACCTCATTTCTCACAGTTGAGGGAACTGCCAGAAGGGTCTCGGAGCTGGACCTCAGTGTCCGGGCTGAACAATGGGGGTTTGTGTCCACTGCTGCCCAACAATGATGTGGGTGGGTGCACACCAAGATCGCAATCCCCACCTCCTGCTTCGTTCACCTGGAATGTGTGCAGGAAGGAAAAAAGCATGGATAATTGAATCAAGGGAGGATTTCCAAACAGGTTTCAAGTAACCACAGCCACCTTTGTGGACAGTATTATCTAGAATCAATCCAGATGGAAAGCAGCATGTTGCAAACAATTCTGGATTGAGGAAAAGCTACATTCTTGTGCTGCAAACAGCTTAGTATGGACACAATCAGAGAACCATTGTTTATTTTATTTTTAAAAATACTTTTATTTGATTTTACATTTGCATTCATATGTAAATCATAATCATATACAAATAGGATTCTCTGAATCCCTAGACTTCCCTCCACCTCTCCATGGGTTCCATAGTTATTCTTTTCCCAACTGCATCGTATAATGTTCTCCATATTTCCTTCAAACTGAATTGTTATCATAGTGTTTGTTACATTCCAGGTGTTAAAATCCTGTCAATGTTTTTAATTGTTTACAGTATTTTTCTAAATAGCTTATAAATTTTCCCCATTCTTTGTTAAATTTATTGTCTTCTTGGTTTCCGATCTTCCCAGTCATTTTTGCCATTTCGGCATAGTCCATCATCTTTGTTAACCATTCCTCTGGCCCAGAAGTATCCTTGCAGTTGTTGTTGCATGCATAGTCTTTTCTGCTCCTTTGGTATTTCTGGCCCTAAAATTCCTAATTAAAAAGCTTCTGTTTTTTCCACAAAAGTTATTTTAAACCTCCCCCAACTCATTATAAATCATTTTCCAATGTACTTTCATTATCTTGCATGTCTACATTCTACATATGGTAGAATGTGCCCTGTTCAGAGAATCATTGTTTAAGTTCGCTGTGCAAATATTTGTCATATCTTGACACAGAAGGGCTTTTTTTTTTAATCGTGGCAGCTAGTGCTACCATATGATGTGCAAGCTCGCCGGCTTGTGCACATAGTGGCTTGCACATGTTGTTGTTGTTTAGTCGTTTAGTTGTGTCCGACTCTTTGTGACTCCCTGGACCAGAGCACGCCAGGCACTCCTGTCTTCCACTGCCTCCTGCAGTTTGGTCAAACTCATGCTGGTAGCTTCAAGAACACTGTCCAACCATCTCACCCTCTGTTGTCCCCTTCTCCTTGTGCCCTCAATCCTTCCCGACATCAGGGTCTTTTCTAGGGAGTCCTCTCTTCTCATGAGGTGGCCAAAGTATTGGAGCCTCAGCTTCAGGTATCAGGTAGTGATAAAGCAAGATATCAAATCCAAACCCTTCTTCTTCATCATCTTCTTCCTTCCAGTGAGCACTCGGAGCTGATTTCCTTAAGAATGGATAGGTTTGATCTTCTTGCAGTCCATGGGACTCTCAAGAGTCTCCTCCCTCTATTCTGCAGTGTGCTTGGAGGTCACTATGCCACCCAACACATGAATGCTTGGAAGGGTTGGGACTAGCTGGTAGAATCATGCCACACAGACCCCTGGCATAGCTAGGAATATCTGCACAGAGCCGAAGCAGTTACTTCTCAATGTGCACATTCAGGACATGTGGGTAAGCAGTCATCTGCTGCATCTGGTGAGGATTTTAACAGATTGCCACAGCTGAAAAATAGCTGATGGCTCAGGGGAGGGTAGAATGCAGACAACTTCCCACAACACCGGACTCACACCTCTGTAAGTTGCCACTCGGTAAATGGCGTCTATGTGACATAAACTTGTTTGAGAACAGCTGTTTCTCACAGCGAGATTCAGAGCCATTAAATCTGCAATCCTAGACACATTTGCCTGGGAGTAAGTCGCATTGCACTCAGTAGGGCTTACTTTTGAGTCGACACATCCAAGAATGCACTGCAAGACTGGTGTTCTAAACGAATTTACTCTACACCCCACTGAAGATGATGGGACTTACAGTACATTGGAGTCAATGGGCAACAGCTTGTACTGTGAGTCTTACGACATTCTTCTCCCCCGTTACACGCAGCTTTTGTCAATTTAGTTTTCCTCTTGACACAAAAAAATTATTGCTCACATGATGACAATATAGTCCAATAGTTATTACCTCTGAGGAAAAAATCACCGCTGTTGTTATTTTTTAATAACGGTTATTACCTGACAAAATAATAGCAATGCCATTTCCCCAACGGCGGTGTAATTGTGGCAAATGGTTTTTAAGGAAGCTCACGATGAATGACTGAGAGCCCATCAGAGAGAGTGGAACAAAAGACTCTTTAAAGTACAAAGTAGGTGGGTTTGAAGATTGCCATAGGTAAATATAATATTAATAAGCATTAGGGAAGGCATAAGAATGCAGAAATACCCCAATGCCAATCTGCAAATCAATAACTCGCCCACACTTTGGTTCCGATGCCCAATTCTAGTTGCCCCAAGTGACAAGGTCTGGAAAAGGCACAGTCATTTCCAATACAAAATGGACCCAATCCGGAAACCCAGCATGCATGTTATTGTGTAGGACAGAGGTTTTCAACCTTTTGGGGTCCATGGCTCCCTTGACCAACTATATTCTTCCTGCAGCACCCCTGTGGGGCTCGGGAGCCCAGTTCTGTCACCCTAGTTCTGTGGGGCTCAGGAGCCAGCAGCCCCTCACCCCTTTTTGAATACCCTCCCTTATGTTCCCTCAGCCTCCTCTCCTTGGGAGACCTCTGGGCAGGCCCCCTGGTCTCTGAGCTTCCCCTCTGCCCCAAAGAGAGGTGCCTCCCCGCACTGCCCTACAGGGGCCTGGGAAGCATCCCCATGCCAGCCCCAGAGGCGCCATTCCCCTGGGGAGCTTGTAGCCAAGGCTGCTGCAACAAACAGTTGTGTAAGCCTTTGGGGGGCAGAGACATGAGAAGGTATCAGAGGAAGGGAGGGAAGGAAAGAGGGACAGAGGCCAATGTTGCCTGCGGCACCCCTGAGCATCATTCAAGACACCCCAGGGTGCCATGGCACCCTGGTTGAAAACCAGTGGTGTAGGAAGATCTCCCCTTTGACAGTCCTATGACAGTCGATGAGGGGGAAAGCACAGGAAAACTTTGGACCAAGTTTACTGGCATTAATTGTACAACCAGTGTGGTGTCATGGTTAAGAGCAGTAGACTCGTAATCTGGTGAACCGGGTTTGCATCTCTGCTCCTCCACATGCAGCTGCTGGGTGACCTTGGGCCAGTCACACTTCTTTGAAGTCTCTCAGCCCCACTTACCTCACAGAGTGTTTGTTGTGGGGGAGGGAGGGAAAAGGAGAATGTTAGCCGCTTTGAGACTCCTTAGGATAGTGATAAAGCGGGATATCAAATCCAAACTCTTCTTCTACCATCTTCAGATTGTTTACTGGTTGTGTGTCCCATGCGTTGGTCTTTCCATGATTTTTGCCCTGAAGCAATGTCAGACGAAATGGCCTAGAATTGAGCTCAGTGGTGGAGAGATGAAGAGCACACAGCATGAGATAAAAATGTTTCCCACATTGTTCTCTCTCCAGATACATCTATAATGGACGCAACACACTCCAACTGTTCCTGTTTATCGCCTTGGCTGGAAAATATCACTTTCTCTTGTCGATGGATCCTTCAGGTAATTGAATAACGCTGAATCGATATTTGTTTCATGCACACTCACATGTTTGTGTGGTTATAAATGGAGAAAAATTCTTCCCAGACTTTTTTCTTGCTCAAGAAACAACAAAAACAGCAAAAACAACTATACCACCACAACCACCACCACCACAACAACTATACTGCCCTATAGCCACAGGTCTCAGGGCAGTTCACAGGATAAAATTACGATATAAAAACACGTTGAGAAGATTAATTTGGCATTTGATTTTAATCAGCTTTGTCATATTGCCTGGAGAAGCATTATTTCCCAAATCCATGTACAGTGGTACCTCAGCTGTTGAACGTAATCCATTTTGGAAGACTGTTAGACTTCCGAAACATTCGACAACTGGGGCACAATGTGCAGTAGGCAAATTCAACTCAGAAAATTGAGAAATGCACCTCAGAAGCTGTTCAACTTCCAAGGCACGTTCGAAAACAGAAGCATTTACTTCTGGGTTTTCGGCATTCGAAAACCAAAACGTTCAGCTTCTGAGACGTTCAACAACCGAGGTACCACTGTAATTTAATATGCACACTAGGGAACAGAAGCCTTATATCTGCTTCAGATCTCACAGAAAGAGCGCTAGGTCATGTGCAGGATAGAGTCCATGGTTCGACCACTGTGCACTTCTGTCCCCTATTGCTTTCTTGGAGGTTCCGCCCAGCACATACATAACCCATAGAAATCACTATAATCCAATTGCCTTTGATCAGAATGTAATGATGTTAAAATATTGCTTTGAAACCACATGGAAATGTGGCAGCTGAAGCCCCTTCAGATGTGGCGCGGCCGGCCCTACTGTTAGGGAAAATATGGTGGATGCTTCAGGCAGCAGACACTGGAGTGTGTGGAAGGGCAGCGGCAGCCATCCCTTCTGAGTTAACTTCAGGCATTCTCCTCTGTTGGATGACAAGACAACCCCAAGCAGTTGTAGAGTCCCATGGATTGTGTGAGCAGCTTCAAGGAATTAAACCTGTAGCCCCTCTGTTGAAATTAGAGTGTGTCCAGTGCTGTTTTTCTGGGGGGAAGCAGGGGTGCACATACCCCTAAACCATGCATGACCAAACTTGGCCCACCAGCTATTTTGGGACTACAACTCCCATCAACCCTAGCTAACAGGACCTGTGGTCAGAGATGATGGGAATTGTAGTCCCAAAACAGCTGGAGGGCCAAGTTTGGCTATGCCTGCCCTAAACGTTTTATGAATCTAACGGCAGAAGAAACCAAAATTTTAATTTTTTTTTAGTTTCTTCTCTAGCACAATGAATCGTCAGTTCCCTTGCTACCCCTGATAGCGGCCTCATTTCTTGTCGTGGTGTTTCCTGAGTCTCAGACGGAAATGAGCGTTTAATGTGTGAAGTAGGAGTTGGAATCTAGCACGGTGATTGGTCAGTTTTGTTGTATTTACTGTATTTATTTCCCCCGATTTGAACTATAAAATGGTGATTTTCTTGAGTCAAAATGAGAGTACCCCTAAAAAAAAATTAGGGGGGGGGGGAAGGCCTGAGTGCGGCTATTTGCCAGGAATTTCCCAAAGCAGGTTCTAGAATTACTTTGAAGCAAGGCAAAAACAGTTAATTGAGACCTTTGGCACCCCAGTCAACATGGCCAATGGTTAGAAATGACAGAATTTGTACAGCAGCAACTTCTAGAAGGCCAATGATTCTCCTGCCTTGATCTAGAGCAAACTGCTCATAAACTCTCACAACTATTCCAAAATAAGCATTGCTTTATTTGAATTAAAAGCTAAAGGACACCTGGATGGTTAAGTCCAGTCAAAGGCGACTATGGGGTTGCGGCGCTCATCTTGCTTTCAGCCTGAGAGAGCCGGCGTTTGTCCACAGACAGCTTTCTGGGTCATGTCGCCAGCAGGACTAAACCGCTTCTGGCAGAAAGGGACACCATGATGGAAACCAGAGTGCACGGAAACGCCGTTTACTTGAATTAAGACCCTTGATGGCTTCCATTAGCCATAAGAACACCTATATGTTTTGTTTGTTCAACTGAGGCTGAGTACAGTATTTTTCGGAGGATCAGACCTTGAACACTTTTGTCTTACCTGATGCATTTCTGAAAAATTATTGGTGATGTGAGTAAAGCACCATTTTCGAGTGCTTTCGGACACATTTGGAAACCACTTTGCCTGAAAGTGTGTTGATGGATGTGCTTTGGAGGGTTTATCTTGTTTTAGTCAAGTGGCATTTTTGCTAGATGACGGCTTCCAGTCTGTTTCATAGCAGCCTTTAGACTTGACCCAGCTTGTTATGCATCAGTCAAGGTCCAGGCCTCAACCAGACAAATATTCAGTCTCCAGTTGCTCCTCAGCTCAGTGGATACCCTCTGTAATTTTCATTCAATGACTATAATTTGTGCGCTAGAGGAAACCTACATATCTCCAAACTATTTCTGTAATGAACTTGAGCATTTTATGGTGATGGTCAAGAATAACACACAGATATTTTGAAAGCCTGTTTGGAGAGCTTTCTTGCAGTAATCAGTAAGAATCTTTGCTCTTTTGATAGGACAGAAAAATTGTTGTGTTGTTGTTTTTTAAATACTGTAGTTTATTAAACCTTCAGCAGCTGAAGAAATGTGGTGAACTATAAGGAAAACAACCAAGTTAGAAAAGGGGGCAGGAACTTGTATTAGAAAGTTGCGCAACTAAAATTTTATGTGCTGTTACACATTTTATGTGTCATACATTATTTGGATTCTTCTTTTCCATTCTAAAAAATATGCACCATTCTGCCATCTTGGAAAGGCCATAATTTGTTTTTTTAACATCCAAATAGTGACAGCACTACAAAACAATATATTATATTAATGAAAAGCTGCAAACATTAATACTGTATATGTTCTCTTCTTTATTCTCTTTTAGATAGACAAGGGTATTTGCCATAATTTTCTATGTAAATTGAGGAGGGTTTTTGTTATTTATTTATTATTTCTGTTTTTTAGTTTTTTATTAGTATTATGTTATGACAATATGTAGCAAAAACATTATATATCAAATATCTTATGTAAAAAAAAAGCAAAACAAGTGAAATATAAAATAACAGAAGGGGAAAAAAATATATATATGAAAAGGAGTGAGGGACAGCATAACAAAACCTCCAGATTGCCATGAATAAATTAACAGGAAAAATATCACCATTTATTTTGTCATTCCAGAAATGCGAAAACAAGTTTGTTTTCAGGATTATTAAATATTGTGTTTCTCTCATATGCAAGTTTTATCATTAAGATAGTTTTCCTTAACCAATCAGTTATAGTAGGGGATCTTCATTTTTGTGCAATATATATGGTGATCATTTTGCATGGGGGTTCTGTTTCTGGCACCCGCCCCCCCCCCCAAGTTGATGGAGCGTGCGTAAGCCTGCTGCAGCTGAACTGGTTATGTTCCCTTAAATCCACTTCTGATGTGAATTGCAATTTGCGTTTTCGAACAGCTCTATTGCATAAGCAAGGAAGGAGATGCATTTTGGATCTGGCTGAGGTTTCTCGAAGGCGCTCAAAGCCGCAAAATGCTTAATTCAGCTTTGCAGACCTCGCTGCATCCCAGACTGTATTACTTTTCAACTTCCAGCTGACTTGGTTAACCTTGTCCTTGCGCGCGGAAGGAACCTCGCTGTCGTGCTCTGATATAGTGTGAGCTCAGAAAATGCTTGTAACAACTGGCGGGCCTCCAGAGCTGTTAATGCGTTTGGCTGTGTAACCTGCTGTGTTTTTGGAAAGTGGGGGAACAGTAAAATGAGGTTACGAAGCACATCCTTTTGCAAACTGCCGGGAAATAGTACTGGCCGAGTGCTTAGGTCACATAGTAGAATCTTTGAAGGCTGTGAGTTCCAACTGTTAATTGGTTCCAAACAGCCCTAATCTATACAGTGAAAATGAGACTTATGGATTGGTCTGGTTCCTGAATAGGATCCTAACCGCATACACAGTTTTTATTATTTTAAAGTGGGGGTGTCAACATAAATAATAGAAGTCAGAATGCCTTACAGGCAGGTGGTTCTGCAGAGGAATTAGTTTGGACCTGCATTTATGCATTTTGATGAAGACGGTGCTGCCACTGAGAGATTTGTTTTGTTGTTCCAGAGCACTGCTTCACCCCTTCCCTGCAGCAGTTGGGTTTTATTGTATTTATTATGAATGCAGTGGGCAATACTGGTCTTCTGGCAGCTTATAATAGTTTAGTAGTAGTAGTAGTAGTAGTAGTAGTAATACCCCACCCATCAGACTGGGTTGCCTCAGCTACTCTGGGCGGCTTCCAACAAACAACAACAACAAAGTACTGGCCAGGCCTCCCCAGCCACTCTCGGTGGCTTCCAACAAAATATGAAAAACTCAATAAAAGATCAAACATTAAAAACTTCCCTAAACAGGCCTGCCTTCAGATGTCTTCTAAAAGTCAGATAGTTGTTTATTTCCTTGACATCTGATGGGAGGACGTTCCACAGGGCGGGCGCCACTACCGAGAAGGCCCTCTGCCTAGTTCTTTGTAACCACACTTCTCTCTGTGAGGGAACTGCCAGATGGGCCTCGGCGCTGGACCTCAGCGTAATAAAACATGAAACATTTAAAACGTCCCTAAAAGTTGTATAGTATCAGGACTGCATAGCCTTTCTTTTGATTCCTCAGAGCCTGATCCTGTTTTTTCACATATACACACTATTTATGCTATGCTTACTCTATACTGGGCTGTACCTTAGTTGTAATGAGTGGTGGGTGTGGGTGGGAGAGCTTGCAGAAGACAATAGGGCTGGCCACTTCCCCCCACAATAATTCTAGCACTGATTGGCAGGCCTATTTGTATTAGTTGAAATACTTTGTAGAGAATGTGGGAGTTCAGGCTAATGGCAAGAATGCCCAGGCCGCTTAGTGTGACTTCAATAACATTAGTCCTCCTTGAGTGCTAATTTCTGTTTCAAAGTGCACAAAAGAAATGTTAAAACGTTGCCCACGAGAGATCAAACGGATTATGTCAATACATAATCTGCTAAACAGCCCCTATGTATATTTTTAGTTTAGAAGATTGGGAGAACATATCAAATCAAACGGAAGCCATTCAATGTGTCCTGAAATACAGAACATGTCAATAAAATTTCTAGAAAATATTTGCTGCTTTGTACACGTGAAAGGGATCTAGGGGGCTTAGTAGACCACAAGCTTAACACAAGTCAATAGTGTGATGCAGCAGCAAAACGCCCCCAACCTAATGCTATTCTAGGAGGCATAGACAGAAGTACAGTGGTGCCTTAGGTTACATACGCTGCAGGTTACAGACTCTGCTAACCCAGAATTAGTACCTCAGGTTAAGAACTTTGCTTCAGGATGAGAACAGAAATCGTGCTCCTGCGGTGCGGCAGCAGCAGGAGGCCCCATTAGCTGAAGTGGTGCTTCAGGTTAAGAACAGTTTCAGGTTAAGAATGGACCTCCGGAACGAATTAAGTACCATATGTTCTGGTGTACAAGACGACTTTTTATCCCTAGAAAATCAGCCCAAAAGTCGGGGGTCGTCTTATACGCCGGGTATACGCATTGAGGAGGAGGAGAGGGAGCTGGTGAGCAGAGGCGCCCCTTCTACCGTCGCTCCTCCCCCCTCCCCACAGAAGGGGACATGGAAAGTCCTTCCGAGCGTGGCGCTCGCCTGCCCACCCGCCAAACGCCTCGCCTTGGGATGCTGCTGCTGCGATGGAAGAGGCAGCAGAGGGGTGCGCGCTTTGCCCCTGGCGGCGCTCAAACTCTGTAACTCTAAAATTGAACAGCAAAAGTTGGGGGGGGGGTCGTCTTATACGCCCAGTCGCCTAATATGCCGGAATCTACGGTACTTAACCCAAGGTACCACTGTATAATGTCTCTATTCTGCTTTGGTCAGATCACACCTGAAGTGCTGTGTCCAATTCTGGGCACCACAATTTTGACAAGATTTTGACAAGAATGTGTGCAGAAGAGGGCAACCAAGATGATCAAGGGTCTGGAAACCAAGCCTTATGAGGAACAGTTGAGGGAACTGGGTATGTTTAACCTGGATAGGACACTGAGAGGAAATATGATAGCCACCTTCAGATATCTAAAAGTTTGCCCCATGGAAGCAAGCTTGTTTTCTCCTGCTCTGGAGTGTAGGACCTGAACCAACTTTTTCTGCCCTCGGTGCTTCTGAAATTATATTATGTATAGCCACATATTCCAGTCACTTGTAAACAGAAGCAAAAAATGTAGTTGCCCCTTTTTCTTGGGAACCTCCCTCTTCCTCAAAAAAATTGTGCGCTTTTGTGAGTCTCCCTGAGAATTTTTCCAAAAATGCCCTCCCACTTTGGTGGCCTGAGGAAGTGAGAGAAGACCTCCTTTGCCCAGCCCTTGTTATAATAACAGTGTGGGATTCTCTCTCTCTCACACACACACATGCATTTTTAAAAAAAATATTGTGTCTCAAGGCTTGAGAGAGTTCCCAACCTTGGGACAAGCCTTTTTCCAAGGTGTGAGAAACTGGCGCAGGCTGAAGCAACCTTCTTTAGCTTGCTCACCAATTACCCTGAGCACAGGTGCATGTGCCTGTGTGAAAGAAGGTACACTTGTTGATGTGTACAGCTCAGCTGGTGTGTACGCAGACTGTCCACTAACTGAAGGCCGCATGTGAATCCAAGTGCAAGAACTGCTCCACTATTTGTGCAGCTCAACATAGCGGGAGCTGGCGTTTGTCCACAGACAACTTTCCGGGTCATCTGGCCAGCATGACTAAGCCGCCACGGAACACCGTGACTGAAACCAGAGCAGCACACGGAAATGCCGTTTACCTTCCCGCCACAGCGGTACCTATTTATCTACTTGCACTGGTATGCTTTCGAACTGCTAGGTTGGCAGGAGCTGGGACAGAGCAATGGGAGCTCACTCCGTCGTGGGGATTCGAACCGCCGACCTTCCGATCGGCAAGCCCAAGAGGCTCAGTGGTTTGGTCCCCGGCCCCACCTGAATGGTGCAGCAAGACATTTAAAAGAATGATGCAGCAGGGAGCGTCGCACCATTTGGGTTTCAATCCAGGCAGCACCACATTGGTGCTGGTAGGAGATGCTTAAAAGTCCTGAAGCACTCCAACAAGCTGATTTTAAACTCCTTAAAGAAGAAACGGAGACGCCAGCCACTGATCAGTTATAAGATTTTTTCTTTTTAGAATTCAAGCTTACACAGTAATCTATGCCCACTATAGTCATAATTACATATTAATATCTGCATACAAAAGCTATGTAAAAATTATATTCTTCCCCCAAATATACAAATTTTCTCTTCAGATAGTTTAAAACATTTGTGATCACATATTTTAATATAGCTTAGGCTGAAAAAATATTACCCATCTAGCATATCACTTAACACTGTTTGGAAAACAGAACAGAACAAAACAAAACAAAACAATTTTTTTTAATAATAAAAAAAGATCCTATTCCAGAATTCTCTGTCTTTCAAATAAATTCATGTAACTTCAAACAGCCTCAGGGCATGACTCCAAAACACAGAAAGGGCAACTCTAAAACCCACCAGAATCTTTCCTAATTTTATTTTGTAAAGAATATAGTATTGTATTGGGGGGGGGGGGGTGAAGCCATTTTGAGGAATTTTAAAATTAAGAACATAAAGAAACAAGAGGGGAAATTACTCATTCATGCCCTGATATGATCTTATCCAACACTAGTGTAATTAAATAAAGTGTCTTTTTAATGTTTAACATTGTGCTCAGTAATTTACATCAATTCAATCCACACCGCGATGTAGATTTACATTTGATTGTCTTGTGCATAAATAAGGGTTCGCTTTTAAAAGTTAGGTAAACTGTGCAAATAGACAGTCACAAACAGCTTATTACTTGCACAATATTGCTTTTGAAGGCGACATCGTTGAATGTGGATCAATACACACAAGCAATGCAGACTCTCTTTGCATTTGCTAACATTTATACAACACAGTAAAAACTTTGTGAGAAAAGGCCATACCTTTTTTGTCATTGTGATTTTTTAAATTTTATTTTTTTAAAAAGCAACATTATTTTTGTTTTTAAAATAAATGTGCTCGCTTTGTTTTAAATATTTTACGTGGAAAATAAACCTCTACCGCTCTAGGATATCGTGTCTCTATAAAAATTTATATAAGGGTCATATCGTAGTAGTATCAAAAGGGAGTATCTGATAAATCTAGTTATTTGAATAAAGTTACAATAATAACAGGACAAACCAAAACTTCTCGCATAGGTCTTTGCTGTCTCCAGAGTTGCAAAAAGGCAGGCGAAGAAAACTTGCTTGTTAACGTAGCACATCTCAGGGCACAGTGTCCTTGCAATGTTTTGTCTCCCAAACCTCTCAACAACCGTGCGAGGCAAGGGGCAATTCTGGAATATAAGGCTGAGAGACAAGTGACTTGCCCAAGGTCACCCAGTAGGTTCTTAGCAGAGCGGGAAAATGTTGGTGAACCAAACAGTCTAAAATTCTTATCACCTAGGTGAGGGACCGAGAAACTTTAGCCTTTCACTTGTGGATGGACTCCAGCTCCCATCGTTCTTGACTGTGCTCTCTGAGGCTACTGGGAGCTGGAGTCCGTGAACATCAGGAAAGCCAGAGATTCCCCAGCCCTGACCTAGAACAAACTGACTTTTTCAAACAAAGCAAAAAATGGATGCGTCTTCCCTGGTTTTGATTCTCATTGCTGACAGTGGGAGAAAGGGTTAGCCTTGCAAGCTATTTCTGAAAACCATAAGACTGGTTGGTTTTGCTTATGATTTATGCAGCGAGAAGAAGTCCGTATGACACCTACAAGTTAAGAGTTCCATAGCATAAAGATAACATCACTAGCAATGACACGCTCCTCTTGCAATCAGTAGCTTTGTCCAGGCAGATTCCGGAAGAGTAATCTTCCTTTCAATAATCCCGTTTTGATTTTGCTTCTTCTTTTCTGTGCTCCGCTCTGCGATGGAGTGATTATTTAGCACAAAGATAAAATCACAAATGTCCAATGTCTAAATTCCGACATCTGTATTTTGGCACAGTGTTGTTACTTTTAAGAAACTGCTATCTCACCATATAAATACATTGTCAAGAAATTACAGAACTCAGTTGCAACACAAACCCAGTGCAGCTTAAACATCTGTTTGTTTAGAGCAAGAAATAGTAAAGATGACACTTTTTTTTTAATAAGGAGTTTTTTTTTCATATAGAGAACACTCCACTTGCTACTATACCTAGAGCAGAAAGCAAAATTGAGAGCCATGTGGCACTGTCAACAAGCAGAAATAAACGCTGTGCAGTGTAAAAAATCATCGTTGTTGTGTTCTGCCAAAAGGCTCAACCCACACAGAAAAAAATACTGGGTGTAGGATTTGCCACTATGAGTAGTCGGTTCTGAAATCTACCCAAGACGCTGGCCATGATTTGATAAAACCTTATAGTTTACCAACCTTGGCAGGACTGAGGACTATGTTCGTTTTTTGAAAAAATACCCCACACATATTTAAACAAACTAAGGACTCAAACATAGGTCCCAATTCTGCTCTCTCTCCCTGGTGTAAATAAACAGTGAAATCGCTGAAAAGCCTGTGGAGCTACAAATGTAAAAAACCGGAGTGACTGAAATAAGGATTTAACACCCTTACATTTTGCTAGACCGTCTCCGAAGTACAAAATGGCTATTGAGTTGTGATTGATGACTTGATGGTAACTTAAGTGAATTGGGCTACACTTACCTAGTGAGTCCCATTGAATTAAGTAGGACTTACTTCTGAGTAGACATGCTTAGAGTTGCAGCCTTAAGTGTCTCTGAAGCATAGTGTGCATTGCTAACCAACTACCACTTAACGTTTTTGTCTAAAAAGTGCTTTAGAATACTGAGTAACAAAGAACTAGTGACCTATGATGTTGGACAGTAGTCCTAAAGTGCCACCTGCAGCTCTGTGCCTCCCGTTCTCATCCTATATGGGAAATGCTCCATATGAACAGAGGGATTCCTTGTTGCAAATGGCGGAAAGGGTGTTCCTCTGCCCTTAGAAAACAATGGGAAAGTTGTGGAGCTGGACTTGCAATGGGGCCAGTTGGCTGGGCTGAAAGGCGGCTTCTCTCTGGCAGAAGATGCTTTTCCTTTACTGCAAAGGAACCTTTAGGTACATCCCTCCAGAGTGTGATGACTATTTTGTTTGGAGAAAGTATTAAAAGTCAGATTGGGACTTTGGACCAGAGTAGGTGAGCCTCAGTGCTTTTCTCTCTAAAAAAATGTTCAGCGGTACTCTCATTTTGACTCAAGAAAATCACCATTTTATAGTTCAAATCGGGAAAAATAAATACAGTAAATGGACAAAAGTACAAAGGTTCACAAAATGTTTAGGGGTATGCGTACCCCCAGGAAAAAAAGCACTGGTGAGCCCGATAAACTGATCTTTCAGGCTGTAAGCCTATACCTACTTGACATGAGAGCAGGGGCCATCAAACTGAATGGGACTTGCTGGCGAGTAAACATGCATATGATTTCAGCATTAATTTATTGGTGGGCTGGGAGGGGCTGGAAGGCAGAAAATGTGAGCAGGGTCACGTTTTACCCTGCACCCTGACCTAAACTGGCTACTCACAAGCCGCTGCTTGCACCATTATGGAAAATGCGCATACTGTACAGAAAACCTCGGTTGTCGAACGTATTCCATTCTGGAATCTTGTTTGGCTTCCGAAACGTTCAACAACAGAGGCGTGGCTTCCGATTGGCTGCAAGAGCTTCTTGCACTCAAGCGGGAGCCGCGTCGGATGTTCGGCTTCCGAAAAAAGTTCAAAAACCAGAACACTTACTTCTGAGTTTTTGGCATCCGGGAGCTGAAACGTATGATAACGGAGGTGTTCGGGAACCGAGGTTTGACTGTCCTAATATATTTTCCCTTATTGCCCACTAGGACCAAGAGGGTGAAAGGCAGGAAGCCAGCAGTAGGCAGAGCAAAAGCTAATGACAGGTGGAGCTAACTAATTTTGGTTTTGTCCCCATCCTCCTCCCTGCTGACTCTCCCTACAAGGCAGAGGTGGACTTGTAGGAGCCTAAGTTGGAGGAAGCAAGTAGCCGAGACCAGCCCCTGGACCGGCTGTAAGACAGAAGACATGAGGTCTTCTGGGAGAAACTGAGATTGATGGGGCAGCCGTCCCATTTGGTAATGGAGCAGCCTCCATGGCTAATGGCTCAAGCAAGAACTGGGAAGTGGGATTTTGATCAAGAAAATGCCAAATGGTTCTCATCTTATTACCCTGGGGCTACTTTTAAAAGATGTGAAGGGAGACAGTTGTCTTTGTGTGTCTGGGGCACTGAAGCCTTTCAAGAAAAACAGCTCTTGACTAAATGGCTTTAAGGATGCACCCAGACCCAACATGCTTGCCGTATTTCATTTCACGTTACTCATTTGTTCCCTATTAATCCAGTTTTAAAATTTACATGTTTCCTCCGCATGCAGGGTTCTCTGAATTGGGGACCCGAGTCTTTGAAATTTATATTAAGCAATGCTGAATTCAGATGATTATGCCACACATTCCCCACATGCGCTTGATGATATGTGCTGAGAAATGGGAAGAAACAGGGAAACTTCCAAGACAGGAGTGTGAAGTGCCTGCATTTCTGATATCACCAACTGCCCAGTTTAGCATCTGCTAAAAGAATTTGGCAAGGCCAAGGAGGAGTTGGGGCATCATGATGGAAATTCAGCATAAATGCTTGATTCTGTAGGGTTAGGGAAGGTACAAGTCCTCCATCTATACTGTGCATGGCCAAACTTGGCCCTCCAGGTGTTTTAGGACTACAATTCCCATCATCCCTGACCACCGGTCCTGTTACCTAGGGATCCCAAAACATCTGGAGGGCCAAGTTTGGCCATGCCTGATGTACTAATCATGGGTGGTTTTCTGCTTTACTAACAGTGCAATGCTATACATGTCTACTCAAAAGTAAGTCCTATTGCATTCAGTGGGGCTTACTCCAGGTAACTGGGCACAGGATTGCAGCCTGAGGTTACGTTTTGTATAAAATATGCCAGGAAAGGTTTACAGACCATGGGAGGCAATAACCATGAGGAAGGTATCAGCAGCCCATGGTCTGGAGGACACCTTAAGTACTGCTCACCCACATCTGTTTCCATAGGCATTGCAAGCAAGATGGATGTTTGTGTAGATTGAACTGCAGTACTTTCAAACTCCACTAATCTCCTTATTAAGTAAGCTGACGAGGGCCAGTACCAACTTGCGATGTATTTGCCTGTAATATTTGTAAAGCAGGTATTTGACAAGACACATTTATCTGGGCAGATGGTTGATCTATTTTGAATTTGTTCATCTTTTGGAGAAAAAAATTCCCTGAGTTGATCCAATTGAATTTTTGGATAAGCATTTTCAAACGACTTAAGCTGGTGAAAGAGACCAGGTGAAGCTTACTTTGAAACTTTGCATATTCTTATGCTACCAGAAGCTTATGAAACAAAAGGCATCACAAAAGCTCGCAATTGTCTCTTTTATGGCAAGAACCGTCTCTCTGGAGACAGGTGATATTAGGTTCTGTAGACGTATCTGGCACCCGAGAGAATATTACGCAACCTCTTGGATGCCTCATTCATGAATTGATCTATGTTAACACTTTTCACTATGGATGTGGGTTATTACTCTTGCAGTAATAACTTTTGTAATGACTTCTGTTTTGCAGCAGTTAAAAAACAAAGGGAGTCAACGTGATGCCTTTGTTTCTTCTGTGACTGTCTAGGAGCCTCTCATTCTCCACCCCCACCCCCACCCCCAAATTCATATAGACTGTGACAAATATATACGGCATGTTTAGGCATTTGCTAACATGGACCACAACCTAACCTAAGTCATTGAGATCAGTGAGTTTAAGGACACCTAACTCTGTATTGGATTGCTGGGCCATGGACTTGATTAATGTCCACCATGTGATGACACAGTTTGGTGCATGAGCACTCAAAAGACTTCCTTTGCTAATGGAATGAAGCATGGCTGATAAGAACTCTACCGTTCTCGTTTTGTCCACAGTGAAAGTCTTCCTGAGTACAGAATTTTTCCAGAGTATACAATGGTGCTCTGGGTCTAGACTTCTAGCGATTGTTCTGGGCCGAAATGGCTCCCAAGGGTTTGTGGAATTGTCTCCTTCTTGCAACCGAAGACGTAACACATGCCGCTTCTGGAACTAATGTTGATTGCCAAAGCAGTTTGCTATGTGGCATGGGAACTTGTTGTTTCAGAAGTGCAGGCACTAAGCCCCTGCTGGCTGCGGCACGGACTAGATTCGCGTTTCCTGGGGACCTTGCCCCAGGTTACAGTCGCTATGAGAGTGATTGTAGACAGGCAGTGAAAGGGTCTATCGCCTTTGTTACTTACTGATATGTGAATGCACAGGGTAGGATGGAAGGATTCAAAAAGCGTACTTTGAGAATAAGCTGAACTGGGAAATGAAAAGAAAAGGGTGGGAAGGGAAGGGCCTACCTGGTGCATCATATAAAAAATGAGAGCAGTTCACAGCAAATAAGTTAGGTGTTCCATGAACTGCATATCTAGCCTGTTTAAATATCACCATCAGAACAGCCCCACGTGCACTGATTCTTGATTAACAGAATACAGCAGCAGGAGAGCTTGTCCTGCACAGTTTGGTACTAATATATCAGAGGGAAAGAATTGTTTTCAGGGAAGGGGGAGAAAAAAGGAAAATCAAGTCTAAAATGCAACCCATTATCTTAACTAGGGAAAAGGATGAAGTGTAAAGGGCTTGGTTGGCGTAACTTTTAAAGCTGTTTTCCCTTTATGGTCAGTTGTATACAGATTTCTATAAAAGGAGAGACAGTCATTTCAAATACTCTGTGGTCACATCTATACCACACATTAAAAGCACACGGCTTTCCCTAAAGTATCCTGGAAGTGTAATTTACCTCTCACAGAGCTGCAATTCCTCGCACGCTTAACAAACTACAGTTCCCAGGATTCTTCAGAGGAAGCCATGTGGATTAAATACACGGTGTGGATGTGACCTGTGAATTTAGCCCACCCCTGCAAATGATTTTTGAATCTGGGTCTCGGAAAAGCATTCAGACAACCCATTTTCACCTCAAGATTCCGCCCACAATTTCAAGAAGGCCACTAGGAATGGATAGGAAGTCCCTACTGTGGTTGTGGGAATGGTCATTAAATTGCTGGAATGATGTTGTAGAGTCTTAAGTACAAATACAAGAAATGCATTTGTACTTTATGGCTATGTCAATTTCTCTTGCCTACGTTTCCGGGAGTGGCCAACATGGCCCCTTCTAGATGTCACGGACCATGTCACCAGTGGCCATGTTTGCTGGGGCTGATGAGAGTTGTGATCCACAACAGCTGGATGCCACCATGTGGGCTGCCCCTGATTTATATGCTTGAGTTTTCAGAGAAATTCTGACTCTTCCTTTAAATTCTCCCAATCCAGAGTAACAGAAGTCATCAGACATGCAGATGACATGCCCGCACACACTCAGAAATGGCTTATTCAAATTTTGTGTGTGCCTATGGGCTTTCTGCATCTATAGAAATTAGTGAGGTAGCCCTTGCAGCAGGGATGGAGAAGCTGTGCCCTCCATTTGCTGCTGGGTGCCAACTCCTATCAGCTCCGGCCACCATGGCCAAGGGTCTTCTGGAGGACCACCACAAGTTCCCCATCCTCAATTTACAGGGGGATATTTTTGGTGTGCCTATCAGAGTTCCTGCACTCATAAGAAATGAATGGATTGAGCCCAAAATTATCGCGTTTCTCCCGCTCCTCCCCAAAAGCCTGGATGATTAATACAGTCGTACCTTGGTTGTCGAACAGAATCCGTTCCGGAAGTCCATTCGACTTCCGAAAATGTTTGAAAACCAAGGCACGGCTTTCGATTATAATATAATAATAATAATTTATTATTTATACCCCGCCCATCTGGGGTATAAATTGGCTGCAGGAGCTTCCTGCACTCAATCGGAAGCCGCAGAAGCCCTGTCGGACGTTCAGGTTCCAAAGAACGTTTGCAAACCGGAACACTCACTTCCGGGTTTGCGGTGTTCAGGAGCCAAAACTAAGCTGTTCGAAAACCAAGGTACGACTATGTAGCAATTTCCCCTATTTAGCAACATGAAGTCAAATTTGTTTTAGAAGACTTGGGGCAATGTAGGTTCCAAATGTCAGTTCTTATTCTAGTAGGTGTGACTTTCGTTCACACATCCCAATAAAATATGGAAAATAGGAACAAACGAAGGACTTTCCGCACTTTTTGGAGCACTGACCTATTAGGGTTTTTTTAAAAAAAGGATTTAAAAATACAAAAGGTTTTATTTATTTACTTGTAAGATACCCATTCTGATCTCAAAGCAATGATGGCAATTATGGAAGTCTTTGGCTAAATTAAGATGCACTCTCTTAAGAACTACTAAAAACCATGGTTGCAATCAGGTGAAAGTTAGGCATGGTTAAGTCCTATCGATTTCAGCTGGTACTTAGGTGAGCCTAACACTTTCTAGATTGTAGCAAATACCTCGTGTCCTGAAAGTGAGATAATACTGTACAAAATATGGCAGAATTAAAAAATATAAAGATCTGAGTATCTATTTGTTTCCCTACTAGTTCAGCTTATTTCCCCACCTCTCTCCAAGCAGTGATGAGCGTGAGCTTATGAGCACCTGAATGCTGGTGAATGAAACGGATTCATTTGTATTTCCAATGTCAAACTTTCAAAGGATTCACATCAAAAGGACACACACACACACACACACACACACACACACACAAATGCAATTGTCACAAGTACCCGCATTGAAGGGAGATCATCAATCGTGCCTATCAAAAATAATCCTCCAAACAAAAAACAAGGTGGAACAAAATGGAAATGGACAAAAAAAGAGAGAGAGAAAATACTAGGCAATGGAATGAAATGACAGACACCCAGTAGTGCTATAGGATTTTCGAGAACCTCTCCAGTCTTTTTAATCCTCAAAAACTTCCAGGAACAAAGGGGGAAAGAGTTCTGTTGGGCATTCCACCTTCATGTGCAGGAAGCGGCTAGCATGACAGGCGCCAATCATTCGTAGGTCCGTCACTTTCATCAGCAGTTTTGGCCAAAAGTGTGCAATGTGATGCTTTCTGTAATTAATGTAGTGTTCAAATGCCAGGAGGAAGCCCTCTTGGCACTTTTCTATTCTCTCGACGCTGACAAGACCCGGGCGATCTGCATAATTTAGACGAAAGGCACAAGTTATTTCCTTACATCCACCCAGGACTACTTAAACAAGTACCTTCTGCAGAGCTCAGTCAAATTTTAAGGAATTGATATTGCTCAGTGGCAGGTTCCCACAGTATTTCCCAATGCCAGTCGAGCCTGACACAGCTTCCCTGAGGCTTCAGAGAACCAGAGTAAGGTAGTGGGTTGTCTCTTGGGCAAAACATAGGGCTAGAACATGGGAGCAGTTGCCAATTGAGAATTTTACCTTATATGTTTTGGTAAAACAATACAGTGGTACTTTGGTTTTCGAACGTAATCCGTTCTGGAAGACTGTTTGAATTCTGAAATGTTCAAAAACAGCCGACGGCTAGGCCTCCAGAGCTTGCACTCAGCAGAAGCTGCGTGGCATGTTTGACTTCCAAGACATGTTAGAAAATGGAAGTATTTACTTCTGGGTTTATGGCGTCCGAAACTCGAAATGTTCGACTTCTGAGACGTTCGAAAACCGAGGTACCACTGTATATGTGCACACTAGGCTTAATTTTGCTCTCCCCATATTTATTTCCCCAGAGAAGTACCGTATTTTTCACTCTATAAGACGCACCAGGCCATAAAACGCACCTAGTTTTTGGAGGAGGAAAATAAGAAAAAAAATATTCTGAATCCCAGAAGCCAGAACAGCAAGAGGGATCACTGCGCAGCAAAAGCAGTGATCCCTCTTGCTGTTCCTGGCTTCTGGGATAGCTGCGCAGCCTGCATTTGCTCCATAAGACGCGCACACATTTTCTCTTACTTTTTAGGAGGGAAAAAGTGAGTCTTATAGAGCAAAAAGTACGGTACTCTAGGAAGTCAGTGTGGTGTAGTGGCCAGAGTGTAAATTACTAAACTATTTTCATACTCACCTGAAGACATCAGCAGTACCGCCTGCAGGAGAGCGACTTCCGTGTCATCTAGGTTGAATGATGACAATGACATGCCCAGGTCAAAAATGGCATCTGATACAACTCCAAGACCCCCATTTTTCAGCTGGCCCCTGGTCACCGCCATCTCCCCATTCAGGGTCAAAGTCTCGCTCTCGGGGTCATAGCGAACTGCTGCTCTGAGGGACATAATCTCCATGCAACAACCTTTCAGAAGGATGATCTGGTCTTCACATGGCAGCTGCGGAGAATGGCAAGTGAGAATCAGTTTTCCTGCACTTAAGTGAAAGGCTAAACGCTAAAAAGTAAAATAAATATTGGCACCACCCCTGTATGCAGTTTCCTTTCATTCCTTCCCTTTATCACTTCCTTTGAAGTGATCACTAAAACCTGCCTAGAGAGTATTCTTAATAATGTCATCCACATGCCGCCTTCATTGTCATTTTTCACCCTTCACTGAGACCTGGGGATTACTGGAGAGTCAAGATGGGATAGGTATACATTCAAAGCAGTTTAATTTATTATTACTATTTTGATGATGATGATTGTATAATTAATAAATCACTATCTATTACAGTAATATTATTGCAGTGTGTCATACTTGGGGCTGCTTTTGAAAACGGCAGCTCATTCAGAAATCAGCAGAATTCATATTATACCAAAACTGGGACAACTGCACTAGCTACCGTTTTAGCTGGTTTTAGTTGGTTTTGACCCATAAAGTCTTAGGTGGCTCAGGACCGCAACAACTGCCTCTCCCCACATAAACCAGCCTGGAACCTGCAATGATCATCGGAGGTCTTTCTCTGTGTGCCTCACCTGAGGGACATGAGAAATGGCCTTCTCAGTGGTGGTTCCCCACTTATGGAACGTTCTCCTCCGGGAAGCACAACTGGTGCCATCTTTGTCTGGTTTTAGGTGCCAGGCAAAAACATTTGCATTTAGGAAGGCCTTCGGTCCTTAATTGAGAGGGTAATTAGTTATGTTTTCTGCCTCTTTATTGGGCTCATCCTTTGATGTGAGGTGGGTAGGATATGTATCTTTTATATATATTTCTGGATTTGCACTTTAAATCTTGTTTTACTGCTGCTTTTATAATTGGTTTTAATGTTGCTTGCTACTTTTATTATTATCATGTAGGTTGCTTTGAGTCACTTTTGTGTAAAAAGCTAATAATAATAATAGTAATTAATAATAATAATGTGAATGACCCAGCAATGGTACATACTTGTGTTATACAACCGCTATCTTTGTCCCCCACAAAACCTTCAGCCCATTGGCCAATGTAAATTCGAACCCTTCAGGGTAGGAGGCCATCTTGTTATTAGTTCTGTAGCACTATTAAATCGCCCGTAGTCCATAACATAAAGTAGTTATGGAAACAAAAATCTGTTCCATTTTGGCTTCAGTTATTAAGTTATTTTATTTTTAAGTCAAGTTGAGAGAGGTGTGTGTGTGTGTGTGTGTGTGTGTGTGTGTCTGTCTGTCTGTCTGTCTGTGGGGTTGGGAGTCGTTATTTATAGTACTGACACAGTGATTACATTTAATCTCAACAAAAAAAAAAAAGAAACCTGAGTGGGCGAAAGGATCATGGCTTAGCAGAAGTGAAAGCAATGTTCCAGGGGCCGAATGGTTTTTGAAAAATGTAGTCTGCCTGCAAAGGAAAATTGACACTTGATTGTAATGTCATCTTTTCCCCGCCTCAGCTGCCAGCTTTAAGTGTAGAGTATCTGACTCATAGGGAGAGTGACTGGTGCTACTGCTAAGAGGAAGGCATGCTTGGCAAATCCACACTGTGATCAACTCCCCCCTGGAAACCAATGTCCCCACTGTGAAAGGATGTGTGGATCCAGAATTGGCCTCCACAGTCACTTACGGACTCATTGGTAAAACCGTGTTTATAGAAGACTATCTTACTTGGCTATGAGTGATCGCTAAAGGAGAAGAACTCAGTCAGGTTTCCCTACATCAGCTTCAATAGTTTACACAGGTCGGGGCAAATGGGAAGTGATGTTTCATAACCAAAAAGAAGGGTGGGGGGCAAGAAAAGCAGAGAGAGAAAATGAGGGCTAAAATATATTCTAATTATCCAAAATAAACATGATTAGTTTAATAATTTTGAAACAAGCACATTCCCTTTGAGACTCATTTGGCACTTGCATGGTGTTGCAGAGTTTTGCTATCAGCTGTTGAGTATTCTGAAGTTTGGACAAGAGAGGGTGAATTGGGGCAGAGCGAATGGCTTAAGGGCAGCGGGAAAGCTATGCCAGCCAAATCTTTTGTTCGGGGAAACTACATGAAAGTGGCCCAGAATGGCCAGACTCACTTGGAACGGGGAAGCCATTTGCACGAAGTGTTATCCTCCCTCTCTTTCACTACAGCTAAGGATGATCTGAGATCTGTGTATGAAAGGAACAACTGAAAAAATGTTCTGGAACAGATAAAGGGACACACAAGAGAGAGTGAAAGAGACAGAGGGTGTTTTCACACACGGGTGATTTAGCTTCACCCGATAATTTTGTTCTGCTTTAAACTGGAAGCTGAAAAATGGACTAGCCCATTCCCTGGGCAAGTCTCCCTTTCTCCAGTCCCAACAGTCCCAACAGTTGAGAGATGAGGGTGAGGATTTTTCAGTGGAACAACTGTGTTTTTGAGGAAAAGGTTAAATGCACTCTTCTTTCTCCTTGCTGCACTTCCAATCGTAGCACTTTGGATTAATCCATGTTGTGAAGTTATCCCTCTGGTTAAATATCTGTTTTCATCTATTTGTAATTTCCTCAAATGCCATTATTGGAAGACAATCCATCATATTTATATGCATGGAAAAGTGACTTAGGGGAGTCTATGGAAGACAATGGGGATTTTTCCTGGAGATAACCTGGAGATCTTTTTCTTTTTATTAATCAGCACTACTAAGGAGACTATAAAGGACACACAATACGAAGTTCTCAGTATGTTGTATGTGACCCCTGCAGTACTTCAACGGATATGCCCTACTATAGTTAGTACACTGGTCAGATTGGTTTATGATTTCACCTTTGATGGCAGCAGTGTTAGTGCCTTAAACAGTGTAAAAGTTCAGGAATACATTCCAGATGACATCCAGGAATTTTGCCACATTAGGCCACAGGTAGCTCCCCCAAGCTATGCTATGTGATCACTTTGAATCTATAGACTCTGTATTTCTGCATAAAGGCCTTCTTAAGTAATCGTATCCAGGGGCAAAGTTGTGTGTAGCACATAACAGGAAGTCTCCCAAGAAACTATATAAAAAGCAGTGCATTAATAAAATTTCCGCCCTGGGCTCCTTGGACACTAAAGGCAGGGGCTTAATTAATTAATTAATTAAATTTGGGAGATGATGGTTACATACAATCTTACTCAGAATGCGCAGCAAGCAAGGGATACAATATATATATAAAATCCATGATTTCTCTTTATTTCCTAGGTGGAAGCCCATCAAATCTTTTGATCCAATCTGAATCAAGTGACAGGTACCCATATTTTTGTTTCTGACTATGATATACAGTATATAACTTAGATATGATATAGTTAGTGAGCTGGATATCTCACAGGCATGATATAATGAGATAGCTATATGTAAGTTTATTAATTCCTAGTTCTTCTTGTAGTGTTGTGTGTATACTTTGTTGTCTGTGTTGTAACTCTATCTCAAAATAAAATAAAATTCCATCTCAAGCTGTTTTTAGGGGTGGTAAACAAAGTTCACATTTACATGCAAAATAAATAAATAAATAAAGGAGAAGGAAAGAAAAAAGAGAGAGGTTAAACTGGAAAGAAATCCGTACCTCACAGAACATAGGCAACTTTTTGGCAAAATCCACCACTCTTGTGATTGCTGGTGTGATAATTTTTGTAAACTGGCTGAAGGCTTCTAAATCTACTTTCCCGCCTTCTGGGGCATTTACTATTGGTGCTTGTCCAATATCCTCTGGCTAACAACAGAAAAGAAAAACATTGTAAGGAGACAATTTATTTGCAGCGGACATGGAATCTTCTTAAACTTTTGTGGAGCGCTGGCAGTTCAAACCCATCACTTCTTCTGTTTTGTTTGTAAGAAAGCCCCATAGCTATTACTTAGCAAAATTAACTTTTGTATTCCAAAGAAGCCACTGTCTAAGACAAACTCTTGTACACGTAAGTTTCTGACATGCCACTACTCATTTGTGTAGGCAGCTCTGTGCTTTGCAAATGTAGCTACTTATTCTTGTCTATTTATGTTATCTTGTGGAAGCCATTTAGCTGTTCACCCCGAAACCCTAAAGCGAGTGCCGTTTCTCAGTCCCACCTAGGAAAACTCATCTTCTCCTGAAATCCAAAAGGAAGAGAAGTCCTTCGGCATTAAATTTGTCAGAGGAGGGGGATTTCTGACCTTTCCTATGAATTTGTTGTCATTTGCTAGAGGGACAGAGAGGCTTCACCAAAGTTCAAAATAGCCGAAGGCTGTTCCTATAGCTGCGCTAACCTGACAGGTAAGAAAAACAGACAGGATAGGAACCAACACGGGTTATATTCTCTCAACAGTTGATCACTTGGTTTGAGGGGTGAAGCTAAGTTCAGGAATTCAGGTCAAAGAGGCTAACGTTAAATATGCGTTCTGTTTCCTATCACTGAGTTTATGTTTGTATGCTTTGCCCAATACATGTTGTTGTTGTTTAGTCGTGTCCGACTCTTCATGACCACAAATATTTTCCACTACAGTGGTACCTCGGAAGTTGAACGGAATCCGTTCCGGAAGTCCATTCGACTTCCAAAACGTTCAGAAACCAAGGCACGGCTTCCAATTGGCTGCAGGAAGCTCCTGCAGCCAATCCGAAGCTGCGGAAGCCACGTCAGATGTTCGTCTTCCAAAGAACGTTCAGAAACCAGAACACTCACGTCCAAGTTTCCGGCGTTCGGGAGCCAAAACGTTCGACTCACAAGGTGTTTGGGAGCTGAGGTACGACTGTATTAGGAAACAAAACGGTACTGCTATTCTAAAGCTGTAACCAAGTAAAAATGACAGATAGGCGCTGTGGGTTAAACCACAGAGCCTAGGACTTGCTGATCAGAAGGTCGGCGGTTTGAATCCCCGCGACGGGGTTAGCTCCCGTTGCTCGGTCCTTGCTCCTGCCAACCTAGCAGTTCGAAAGCACGTCAAAGTGCAAGTAGATAAATAGGCGGGAAGGTAAACGGCATTTCCGTGAGCTGCTCTGGTTTGCCAGAAGCAGCTTAGTCATGTTGGCCACATGACCAACATGTACGCCGGCTCCCTTGGCCAATAAAGCGAGATGAGCACCGCAACCCCAGAGTCGGTCACGACTGGGCCTAAAGGTCAGGGGTCCCTTTACTAGGATCTGCAACAAAATGTTGCCGTGTGTTCAGTTTCCCTGCCACTCCATTCTAATATCACCACCCCTGTTTTCTATTCCCTGCTCCCACAGGGACTCAGCATGCTCACTGCTCAGTGAAGTGTTTTGGCTTTTGCCATTACATCCTCCTAACCCTACAGTCTCCAGGAACTAGGAGCATGTCTGTAGGTGGGAGAGGACTTCCAAAAAAACTGTGCAGCCAGGGTTCCCTCTCACCGGAAAGCCTATGCACGACAGGTAGGTTTCTCCTCTGCAGGCATGCCCTGTGTGGACATGGTGAGGGGCTTGGGCTGGCTGGGATATGATGTGATGCTGAGAGCAGGGTCAGCACCCAGCAACTGGTTTCCACTTCACATGATGATGGGATGGATGAATCTGGCAATTCTGGGTTCTCTCATTTTAGTTCTCTACATTATTTTCCATTTTATATAAAAAACCTCAGTATTTTATTGAGAATTTCTCCCATTAAACACACTTTTTTTTCTTTGCGATTTTGTCAAATATACACATCTTTGGGGGGGAAAACCCCCAGAACCCTAATGGAATGCATTTTTGTATGCTATTTTCACTATTATATGCCTTATATGCACATTTTACCCCAATGCAGTTTTTAACACGTTTGCTGGACTGGAGAACTACAAAATTTTGGGGGAAATTGAATTACAAAGGATTGCTGTTTTTCAGTTCACACATTGTTTCGATAAAAGTGCAAGTTTGGTAAGTTCTGCTTTCCTGCTCGCCTCAAACGTCAGGGAAAACTATGCGCACAACACACCAGCACCTCATTAGAATCACATAAATGCAGGGAAATAGTTATTACTTTTCATGTTAGGTATTTATAACCAACTTTTCAATTTTAACAAATTCCCAAAGCAGTAACAAAGACCATCCATACTTACCGTATATACTCGAGTGTAAGCCGACTTTTTCAGCACATTTTTAATGCTGAAAAAGCCCCCCTCGGCTTATACCTGAGGCGGGCGCTGGCGGCAGCAGAGGGACGGGCGGCCCGAAAGGAGCCCTTTCAGGCTGCTTGTTCTTCCTCCGCCGCTGCCGCCACCACCAAGTTAGTGGTGTGGTGAACTGGCTTACACTCGAGTCAGTAAGTTTCCCCAGTTTCCTGTGCTAAAATTAGGTGCCTCGACTTATATGCGGGTCGGCTTCAACTTTGTATATACGGGAGATTCAACTTTGCCTGGTATGTGTGTGTTGGGGGGTAGGGGAAAACCCCAGAAGACAAACCTGGGCCTCTAGTGGATAATAATAATAATAATAATAATAATAATAATAATAATAATAGAAGGTAGGCCCCCTGGTGTGGGCTATTTAAATGGCCAGGGAGCAGACACAAAGAAAGCCTGTTGACTCTGTCAACTCCGCCTCCTGGCCCAGCCCGTGTCCAAGCCTGCACCCCCATTTGCCAATCCCAGGTGTAGGCTAGGATCTGGCTCCTGCTAGGTGGCGGGGGCTTACGCCCATGCCATATATCAAAACAGGAGGCCAATGCTGCGCAACACCACAGCACCAAAAGGGGTGAGCGGACTCTTCCTGGTATGTGTGTGTTGGGGTAGGGGGAACCCCAGAATAGTGGATGATGATGATGATGATATTTATTATTTATATGCAGCCCATCTGACCGGGTTGCCTCAGCCATTCCGGGCAGCTCCCAACAAAAAACAGTAAAAACACAAAACGTCACCAAACACTAAAAACTTCCCTGAACAGCTCTCTTGAAAGACGCCTGCAGTTAAATATTAGTTTCATTATTTTTAAAGCAACGTGCTCTGCAGGTTCTTGAACTGATTTGCCGTTATACAAAAGCAAGCATTTCTCATCCAGAAAGGACCCTTGCAATGTGAAAATGTCTCTAGTTAAGGAACAGGCATGTAAAACCTGTTCAAATGATATTTTCCCTGTTCTCTTCTATTTCTGGCTTCCATTGATCTAAATTGGTAGACTATCAAAACTCGCAGTGACACTACGGTAATCAACAGGCCACATGCTAGGATAGCTCTAGTGACACCAGCCGTTTCCATGGATCACTATATTGAGAATTTTTGTTTGCGTATTGCAGAAAACATGTGGAACTCAACTTTGTCTTCATATGTTATTGCGCTCATTTGTTCTTTACTTCCGGTTGAGGAAACACGGTGGGCCTAAAGTGAAGAACTTTAGAGATCAAAGCTTCCCACCCAATTCGTCCGTCAACCCAAAAGTTGCTAAAAAATCAGGTCAAGCGAGGAGTGGTTCTGGCGAGCTCCTCACACCATTGTGTCACCTACCAGAAATTTCCTTTTCTGTTTCCAATGGCTTCCTTGTGCATTGGTGGCGACATGGGCTTCTGTAACAATTTTGATAAGCTCCCACTCTTCATCTGTTGGCTCAGGTTTCATCCCAATGGTTTTCTGTAACTCTTCCCGACGTCTCTTCTCTCGATTCTCCTCTATCAGTTTTCTTTTCGCTAATCGCTTGCTGTCATCCAACACCACTATAACAAGGAAAGGACATATTAGAGAAAAACGGATTGTGAACACTTCTTGGAACTGCATAATCTGGTTTTTTGGGGGATTAAGGCTATCTATCTTGGTTTGATCTACCTGTGCAAAATCTATTTGTCACTTTCACCCACACAACCGTGCACACCCTCCAGCAATCAAGCCAATTCCAAATAACTGAAATCGACAACAAAATGCCTCTTACAAAGCACTACAAAACTATGACCCTTTTTCTCCGTCCTGTTCTCACCACAAGAAGTGTATGTTTAAAAGTCCGTGTTGATGCAAAGAAGCCTGGTTCGCCCAGAAGTCTGTGTCCTAAAATTACGTGGCAGCATTTTAAAATCGCCCCGGACAGCGGAGAAGTCCCCCGCTGTCCCGGGGTTTTTAAAAAACATCTCCGCCCCCCCGCCAGGCTTCGGAGCAGCCTTCCGAAGCCGGGCGGCGGGAGGCGGTGTCCCCGCCCCACCGCCCGGCTTCGGAGCATCCTTCCGAAGCCGGGCGGCGGGAGGAGGTGTCCCTGCCCCACCGCCCGGCTTCAGAGCATCCTTCCGAAGCCGGGCGGCGGGAGGAGGTGTCCCCGCCCCGCCGCCAGGCTTCGGAGGAGGTCCGAGGACAGTGGGGAAGACGCGCTGCACTTCCCCGCTGTCCCGGAGATTTCCCTATGGGCTTTCGTCTTGCGAAGGAAGCCCATAGGGAAATTCGTTTTGCGAAGCGCCTCCAAAACGGAAAACCCTTTCGTCTAGCGAGTTTTCCGTCTTGCGAGGCGTTCGTCTTGCGGGGCACCACTGTATTTGCCTGGCTTATCTAGGTAGTTTCATTTTTGCACGTTATATTATCCAAGAGAGCAAAGAGAGAGCAGAGTTTATCCATAATTGACATGCTATTGGTAGCAGCAGTTCAACTGTCACTTCTGTTTTATGCAATGTAGTCCAACTTTACAGAGGCTATATTTAGATGGAGAAGATACTCGGGCTGTCATGTTCGTTTGGCTGCCGCACAGAATGACAGCAAG
This sequence comes from Podarcis muralis, assembly GCF_964188315.1. Taxonomy (NCBI): domain Eukaryota; kingdom Metazoa; phylum Chordata; class Lepidosauria; order Squamata; family Lacertidae; genus Podarcis; species Podarcis muralis. Next base: position 41,852,453 of record NC_135666.1, read on the forward strand.
TAAGGTAAAGGTAAAGGACTCCTGGACGGTTAAGTCCAGTCAAAGGTGACTATGGGGTTGTGGTGCTCATCTCTCTTTCAGGCCGAGGGAGCCACCGTTTGTCCACAGACAGCTTTCCGGGGCATGTGGCCAGCATGACTAAACCACTTCTGGAGCAATGGGATGTGGTGACAGAAACCAGAGCACACAGAAACGTCGTTTACCTTCCCGCCACAGCGGTACCTATTTATCTACTTGTACCTGCTAGGTAAGGCAGGATCTCCAGGGATGTGGGTGGCGCTGTGGTCTAAACCAGTGTTTCCCAACCTTGGGCCTCCAGCTGTTTTTGAACTACAATTCCCATCATCCCTGACCACTGGTCTTGCTAGCTAGGGATGATGGGAGTTGTAGTCCAAAAACAGCTGGAGGCCCAAGGTTGGGAAACACTGGTCTAAACCACTGAGCCTCTTGGGCTTGCCAATCAGAAGGTTGGCGGTTCGAATCCGCACAATGGGGTGAGTTCCTGTTGCTCTGCCCCAGTCAGCTAGGGCTAACTGGCAATTTAGTTTATCAGGAAGATAATGGTCAACGGACCGACGGCAATAAATAATTCAGGCAAATGTGCAACAGTGAACCATAACTAATTGCTATCACTAGTCACATGGGTGGGATTAGAAAGGAACGGGGTGGAAAGGACCCTCCCCAAAAATGAAGTTTGGGCTTGGTTTTTGTCAAAAAACAGTCTCCATGCCCCACTGCTTTGGAAACCAAGGAGACTTGCCATATCACAAACGGCTTGGGGGAAGGATGTTTTTTGACAAAGCACAAGCCTGAATTTCCCTTGGGTACAAAGAGCTCTAAGGAGTGAGTGGCAGAGGTCACAGGTTCAATCTTGAGCATTAAAAGGGCCAAGTTAGAAGTGATGGGGAAGCCTTTTTGTATGGGACCCCAGACAGCCATTGCCAGTCAGAGTGGACAATGCGGATGAGCCTGGTGGGATGCAAATTCCTCCCCCCCCCCCCGATATAATTTTTATATGATTTTACAAGTGTAGAATTATAACAATACAAAATACATATTCATATTCAGAGATTTCTCAGAATCCCTAGACTTCCCACCTTCCTCTCCATGGGTCCTATTCTCAACCTTTTCAACTGCATATTATTTCATCATCCGAATTTTATGTCTCTCCATTTTGCCCATAGTATTTTCTACATTGCAAGTGTTATTGCAATCCTGCGAATGTTTTAATCTGTTTACAGTGGTCTCTCAAGTAAATTAACCCCTGCCCCCCCACAATTCTTGGTCCTCTTGATTCCCGAGCTTTCTGGTCAGTTTTGCCATTTTGGCATAATCCTAGGATTGCAATTTTCTATACTCCTTTACTTTCCTGTTTTATAAAACGGGCTCCTTCTACCCTGTTATGTACTAAGCTTGGATCCTAGAATAACAGGCAAGTAGGATCCTAGAATGCAACCACTGTTTGGCTTGCAGGAAAAGACCAATCAGGCTCCAGGAGGAAGTTAATCAGCCTATTAGGCTGGTAGGATCCTAGAATGCAACAACTGATTGGCCTGCAGGAGAAGACCAATCAGTCTCCAGGAGGGAAGAAGAATCAGCCAATCTGACGGGACTCACTGTGTAAATAATGTATATAAAAGCCTGAGGTTTGGGGGGGCAATTCAATCACTGTTTCACAAGCTGCAATAAAGAGCATGAAATCGCTACAGGACTCCGAGTATATTTCATACCCCCACCGCCTTTTGAGGATAACTTTAGAAACAACTATCAACACTAGCACTTTGGGTTTCCATTTTGAGTTACTCCACTTATGCTACTTCAAGTCTTCACTAAGGGTTAATCTTGCAGCCATATGCTGTAGTTCTTTAGAAGTACTGTAGCGCTCCTTTTCTTTCTGGCTAAAAATAAAACAAACAACTGCAGGATGACTCACGCAACAACAGCGTCCAACTTCCCATTCTTCCAAATCTTTAAGCATGATAATTGCCTGCCCTCTGCATGATACAGCTCCATAACACACACACACACACACACACACACACACACACACACACACACACACTCCTGCGTTAGAAATTGTTCATATCCTTACTAACATACAGACTCACCAGTGCTAGGGGAAAGCCTAGTCTTTTCAACAGTAGACAGAAAATTAAAGCTTTATGGAAAAATGAGCTGGGCATAACAACCAATATTCTCAACCAGCATACAATTACATAATTTAAAAAATGAGGGGGGGGGACCAAGCACCCAACAAACAGTGATGATTACGTTGTACTGAAATAAACACACCTAACACAAACAAACAGCACAGTAAAATAAAGAAGAAGCTTACAATCTGTTGCCATGCCAACATAGATGCATTTCTTGAAGCGACATTCCTGGCACTGGTTTCTTGTGACTTTGTCTATCACACATTTTCCTTCATATTTACAGGAGTAAGTTGGATGAAGGTTTTTCTGAATAGTTCTTCGGAAAAAACCCTATGTGGGGGAAAAAGAACGCAAAGTAGCACCGAGATTGCCCACTTTTTATCATTCAGGTTACTTATAACCGAATCTTTATTAAGATATGCTGGAGTGTTTATCGCTGGACAAAGAACAAGATACATTATGAAATAAATTAAGGACATAGGAGGAACCCTCCTGGATCAGATCAGTTAGTTACCCACCTAGTCTAACATTTTGTTATCCCAGGAGCCAATCAGGTACCTATGGTAAACCCAAAGCAATGGCAGTCTCCCACAGATACTGGACGTAATGTATATCCATCGTTTCCTTAATCAAATTTCTCATTTGCAAATTTAACAAAGAAAAGGAAGGGGGAAATTACTAAAGGGAAGGAAGGGAGGAAAATAAATAACATATGAATACTACTAGTAGTAACAAAAAACCACCACCCCTTCATATTACAGATATAGTAGCCATCATTACATGCATCTTAAGTTAAACATATATGTTAATACAAGCCCTCTCAAAGTCCAAAATAGGTATCCACATGAAAATTGATGCCTATACGAAATATGTTTAAATGCAGTCAAATGAATGGCCTGAGATCCGCAGACCACTGTGTAATCAAAGGTGGATATTTATCTTTCCAGGCTTGAAGTATAAATCTCATAGCAACCACTAATCCCCATACTAGAGGAATATAATATAAAAGCACCCAAACATGCAAATAGCAAAGACTTTACCAATATAAAATTGATGTGAATAACAACTTCAGCCCAAAAAGAATATATCACTGGACAAGCCCACATAATGAGGCATTCTTAGCATTATACCTCCAACAGATGTGCGTATTGGACAGTGCCTTCTTGTACAAACACTGTGGAGTCCAATATACTCAAAACACTATTTTTTTCTGTACGAGTCTGAATTTCAAGTCTAAGGAAACATTCCATATAGATTCTTAAGCAATTTTCTATTCTTTGGGCTCTTTGGTGCAGTCGTAATTCCCTATTCCGCAACTCTCTGAGTTCCTGAACTTTTACGTTACAAAGATCCGCTAAACATGCATAAGCAACAGGTTTAGGATTTTGCAAGGATCCAAGAATTTAGGAGATGCCAAAGCACTCAAAGCAGATGGGCCATAAATAGGTGCCAGCCACACATCAGAAATGGATATTCAAGATGTAAAATAGGAAATGACAAAAATAAAAAATAAATCCACCTGAGGCTATTAGCTAATCTAATGTATATATCCAACATCCAACACATTTATTCCACAAAAAAGACCGCCCCTCTGTCGTCAAATCTGGATTAAGCCATAAAGTCAATTTAGTGCAAGCATTTGGATCAGATTGCAATTGATAAGCTATCATATTCCCCTAGTTACTAAAAGTGAATCGTGACTGATAGCCATAGACTTATCCTTTACAAATTATAATTTAAATCATGACATTGTCTTATTTTAGCTCTTTATGTGGCCACGATCATGTAGTAATTCTTGCTATAGACTTACCTTGCAACCTTCACAAGTAATGCAGCGATAGTGATACCCCGTGGCTTTGTCACCACAAACGACACATAGCTCGTCCTTGTCTAAGTAACTGGGTATGTACCCTGTAGGGAAAGAGAAAGTGAGTGTCAGTGAAGAGGTTGAACTACAGGGGTCAGCAAACTTTTTCAGCAGGGGGCCGGTCCACTGTCCCTCAGACCTTGTGCGGGCCCGAACTATATTTTTTTGGGGGGAAATGAACGAATTCCTATGCCCCACAAATAAGCCAGAGATGCATTTTAAATAAAATGACACATTCTACTCATGTAAAAACACGCTGATTCCGGGACTGTCCGCAGGCCGGATTTAGAAGGTGACTGGGCCAGATCCGGCCCCTGGGCCCATGCACTAGAAAAATCATACATATACTTAATGTGGATCCAACACAGTTGTTTTGAGAGGAAATTTCTTAACTAAAAGGTAGGAGGCACATAAAGAGACCAAAGTAGCACAATGAAAAGGAGTTTGGTGACAACTAAGACCAGAAAGAAAGGTTACAGGAAATAAAAATGTACAGAGGAACATTCACTGTCAGAATCAGTACTATGCATAAAAGGCACTATCCACACAGTCTTAAGCAATTTTAAGTCCTGCTGCTCTCAAGTCAAAATTTTGTATCACGTGCCTTATTTCTTTTCTGAAATCAATGGGACTTGAAAGCGCCTCCCTTTGCCCAAATCATGTCCACATTTTGGACGGCAAAACACAATTTGTGTTAAATTAAAATGAAACACTGATTGAAGGACATATCAAACCACTATAATTCCTGGGTTGCATGGACAACTTGTAACAAATAAGGCGGGGAAAATAAGTGCACGAAATACCTAATTTGTCTCAGTCTTTGCCGAGAAGAGAAACAATGATCATAATATAACACAGAAAACCCATCAATTCATCAAGGTTAAAAGTGGAGAGGGCCTTTTCAGAGATCACCTAGATAAACTGGACATACTCAAATCAGCAAGTCACTGGAATTGCACAGTAAACTTTTCAACTTGCAGATCACACCAGTGTCCCTTGTCTTTGACTTGGTGGGTCACACTGGTTAATGTAAAGTTTCGGGGGAAATGTGAAATTTGGGCCAGAAAATAGCATTTACAGTGGTACCTTGGGTTACAAACACCTTGGGTTACAAACACTTCGGGTTACAGACTCCGCTAACCTGGAAGTAGTACCTCGGGTTAAGAACTTTACCTCAGGATGAGAACAGAAATTGTGCGTAGGTGGTGCAGCAGCAGCAGCGGGAGGCCCCATTAGCTAAAGTGGTACCTCGGGTTAAGAACAGTTTCAGGTTAAGAATGGACCTCCGGAACGAATTAAGTTTGTAACCAGAGGTATTCCGAACTGGAGTTTAAAGAAGAAAAGGGAAAGTATTCACAACAAAACCCCACCTATTTATGCTTCAGCACCTTATTGCACCAGTATCTTATTACACAGGACTCTACTGGACTTCTGGATCATCACCATAAAAATACAGAATACTGTATTTTTTGCTCTATAAGACTCACTTTTCCCCTCCTAAAAAGTAAGGAGAAATGTGTGTGCGTCTTATGGAGCGAATGCAGGCTGCGCAGCTATCCCAGAAGCCAGAACAGCAAAAGGGATCGCTGCTTTCACTGCGCAGCGATCCCTCTTGTTGTTCTGGCTTCTGGGATTCAGAATATTTTTTTTCTTGTTTTCCTCCTCCAAAAACTAGGTGCGCCTTATGGTCTGGTGCGTCTTATAGAGCGAAAAATACGGTACATTGCACCCATATTAAAGTAGTTTCGGTATCTTTCAGGGCAGAGACTTCTAAGTAGCCTATTTGCCTCTGGTAATCAAGAAATGCCTCCAGGCACCCTGGCAAGAAAGTTTTTGTACACTGGAAGAAAGGAGTTGTTTTTATGCCTGTTTTCAGGCTGTGGATGCGCCAGGAATGACTTACACCAGTTTGTATGCATCAATGGTCTAGTAACAGTGTGTGTAGCTATCTGCCAAAAGGAAGAGGAAAGGCTGTGGAAGGGTTATATTAAAGTTTGGATAGCGGTCTGGTGTATTCCAGGCTCAGAGTAAGGTGAAAGCTTTGGAAAGGGGTCAAACCCACAGGTAATAGTCATGTCCTGTGAAAGGTTCATCTAGTACGAAAACACCAGTGCAGAATGTGATAATGGAATGCCAAACTCATGAAGCTTTTGTAAGAAAGATCAGTATGCAGAAGCAGCAGGGAAGCTTCTTTCCAGGTCTTTCCACATACAGTGGTACCTCTGGTTACGAACGCTTCTGGTTATGAACGCTTCTGGTTACGAACTCCGCTAACCCGGAAGTAGCTGCTTCTGGTTGCGAACTTTGCCCCAGGGTCATAGCTGTCAACTTTCCCCCCTTTTCTTGCGAGGAAACCTATTTGGAATAAGGGAGTCCCTTTAAAAAAAAGGAAACGTTGGCAGCTATGCCCAGGACGCGAATGGAAATTGTGTGCCGGAGGAGCGCGCACAGTGGGAGGCCCCATTAGCGGAAGCACACCTCAGGATAAGAACAGTTTCAGCTTAAGAATGGACCTCTGGAACAAATTAAGTTTGTAACCAGAGGTACCACTGTAGAAGAAAAAGTTTAGCTCATGATCAGCTCTAACACTTTGGGGAAGACTTAAAGTGAAAGAGAGGAATTAATACTATGTGAAATTCTAACTTAAGATAATGATAAGGGGTACCCTTCAAGAGTAATTATTGTTTTTGATTCTGTCCTGTAATTGGGGGGGAATTATTCCTAATATACATTCGCCATAGCTCCTAAAATAATGAATGGAAGAGAAACAAATTTCCCCTCAACTCAACGCACTCTGAAATATAGTCTATTTGTTTACGGCATCAACATGTTATACATTTAAGATGCAAGATGTTTATGTAAGTTCACAATGCGTTCAACCCAACATAACTCGATTCTGGACTGAGAACACTATGCGTTATAATAGTAATAATTACAGGGCAATCGACAAGCATGGTGGAGCTTTGGCTATATTAATACCTCACATTCAGTAGTAATTCTGATAATAAAAATAATTGGAACCATTCCACAAAATGGGACTCTGCCATTTTCTATGGATGAAAGCCTAGCAGCATGGCCTCAAGTGCCTTTTTAAGTATATTGGTATAAACAGAGGATTGTGCTACTACAGCAGCAGCAGCTGAAGCAAGATGCTATGCATAATACATAGCCCAAAGCGCCTGAACTTCTCTAATGCCCCAAAATGTAGGTCCAGTGTTACATCAACCAGGGAAATCCAGGGCTCTATTGATAAATCTCAGGTTCCTAGTAAGGGCACATTAATGCTCCCTTGGCATCTGTGCCCAAATAGACAAGCCCTTCATATACAGTGACTGGAGGGAATAAAAGACTGCAAGATGTCAATGGAAACCAAAGTGATATCCCTGTTTTGGGTCTTGTCCCTAGTACCAGAGCGAGGAGGATAAATGCACTGGCACCCTGCTGCAGAATATTATACTATTCTGTGTCATGTTATATTTTTTCACCTAAAACCACAATTTTCACTCGGTAAAGTGAACTTTTTAATTGGCCGTTATCAACTAACATGGTGACAAATCCTTACCAGTTACAATTCGTTGCTCAATAAGGAGTACTCACAGGGGACTGACTATATTTTGGTCTGGTTTTTTGGTGTTTTTATTATGCATTTTGTGTTCTCAATTTGCATTTTTATGTTGTGAACCTCCCTGTGATCTTTGGATGAAGGGCAATATTAAAAAAATTATCATCCTCACCCTCACCATCTCCATCTTAGCTAGGTCATTCCTTAATGGGTCTCCCTTGAACTTTTTATGCGGATGACTCATGCGCAGGACTTGCACTCTAGTATCATAATGACAGTGACTTCAGGTGGCAGCTGAACTGGGAGCCCAAAACTGTGCCTCATAACAACAGGAGAAGCCATTTTGAAAAGGACGAGGTTACAACAGCTAGAGAGTCTCTAGGGTCTCAAAGAGAAGTGACAGATTATGTCATGTTTACTAATTTGCTAAATGGAATATGAAAGGTATAATGAGAGGTCTAACACACTATGTACTAGTGCCTCAGTAACCTCAGGAAATCCAAGCCAAGCAGTTCATGTACCATTCTCATGTCCATGAGAGCAATAAGAAAACTTTGGGGGTTTTTTTGGGGGGGGGGAATTAAAAGCTTTGTTAAACATCATGTTCACTTCCCAAATGAATCCCAGATGAACCAGGAGAATATTATCCCTGCAGAAAAATAAGCATACAGTTTGCTACTGGATGAGCCAACAGGCCTTTTCAACTGCTTAATTTTTATCTTGATTAGCCGTAATGATTATCTGTTTTTGTATTTTTTTTAATGGTGCTTTATGCTGTGATATTGTAAATAGCCCTGATGTGTTATGATACGGCAGCACAGAAATATTTTTTAAATAAATAAATGAATTAAAATAAAATAAAATAAAATAAAATACTACCACACTTTGAAAAACTGTGAGCACTAGGGAAATGAACCACTGCCGCCACTGCCTTCTCAGTAGTGGCGCCCGCCCAGTGGAATGCCCTCTCATCAGATGTCAAGGAAATAAACAACTATCTGATTTTTAGAAGACATCTGAAGGCAGCCCTGTTTAGGGAAGCTTTAAATGTCTGATGTTTTATCATTTTTTAAATTATTATTATTAATTCTGTTGGGAGCCACCCAGAGTTGCTGAGTATAAATAATAATATATATCCATGCACAGAGATTAGTTTGCAGTATTTCTATGCCATTAAGGTCAAGCCTTAAAAGTGGCTCATGTCTGCGACGAAAGCTATAAAATACAACTACTGAAACCATATCATTACAATTCCAAAATAAAAAAGCAGTCTAAAACGTTCTACTGGCAAGCACAGCAAATCAGATAAAGTAATTCTAAACAGAGACCACAACAGTTTAAACCACTAAAATAACTTAAACCGGAAGGAGGGAAAACCCCACAGCTGCCGCTCTTCTGGTCATGGGAGTGGAGCTGTCTAGGGCTGGAACTGGGTTTCCCACTTCCTGCCCCTGCAGTCTGAGGGACCTGGCTTATTAGACTACAGTACAGTGTAAATGTAACTTTTCACAGGGAAACAAAAACAAAAAAGAGTATGACTTGCTTTATTAAGGTGGATAAAAAAAAATCAATGTTTTTTTAAAAAATTTAAATTGGATTTTTAAAATAAAATGCTTTTGGAGGAAAAATCTTTCTAAAGATAGTTTTCTATTTAAGTTACATTATAGTCCAAAGGCTATTCATCAGGAAATAAGCATTTGTTTAAAAGTTTTTCATGTGCGCTAAAACTCAGTCTAAGGTTGTTGGTTTTTTTAAAAACTGTTTAACCACATCAGTTAACAAACATGGATACATATGCTACAATGTTATTGTTTTAGTTCAATAAAATGTTTAAATTGTTATTAAGGAAATAATTATTTTTCTCCATCCAATAAAGTACAGCAGAAATGCCATCCAAATATAAAGTTAACTTATTAAACCTCATAATAATTTCATAATTATCAGTCTATGTATTTCTAATAGTATAACCAAACCAGTAATTTTTGATATAACTGTAAAAACTACTCCGAAAAATTTATTATTCCAAAAACGAAACCTTCATCTGGTTGTAAATATTAAGTTGATACGAGCAAGAATGAGTCTTTCTGTAAAAAAAGATTTAAATCAAGTCTTACCGACTAAAGATTTAAATCGTGGTTTAAATCGATTTGATTTAAATCAAATCCACCCTGCTTTATTGCGATATTCGTTTTATTGCAGCGGTCCAGAACTCAACACGCAATATTTCCGGGGCATGCCTGTATCTTGACTTTAAAGCGATGGACTGGACCCAAAAGCATACAGAATGAGAGAGTGTGGTCTGCAACAGAGAGGGGAGTCGGGAGGGGAGAACCAGCTGGTAAATTAACAAAGATGGTGTGCTCTTGTCCTAAAGAACAATTAGGTGCTTATTGTTAGCATACAACGATTTCAACATTGCTTCATAATACGAAGGACATCACACAAATGCAGGTCAAGACTTGGGTAGAAGAGCCCAAATGACTCTTAATGACCTTGACCCTCATCTGTCCAGTATATTTATGGCAGTTGAAGGTAAAGCTGCAGTCTCGTCAAAGTCCGGACTTGCAAATCTGTCTAATCTGAACTCTTGGCAAGACAAAATACTCAGCGGGAGCAGATGCCCACACCTTAGAAGAATGTGTGCCATAATCCAATCTGAACAATCCCTCTTGAAATCTATTACACTTGATCAAGATCTGCAGAACCAATTGCTCCTGGATAACATACCAAGTCTATACCCAATAATGATTTAGCGTTGTAAATGTTCGTATTTTCAACAAAATTTGTTGGGGGCCTTTGTACTGCAAAATACATTTGAGGAGCCCTCGCAATTTAATCTGAATTATACACCAGTATCCAATTATATACCTTCTGATCAGAGATTAAACCTTATGAGAAGAAATTAAGTAAAGTATTAACACACATCTTCAGAATACATATAAATTGTAGGTGCAACTTTATATATTAATTTACATAATGTTACATTAGAACGTGTGTTTTTTAACACCAGTCATTGTAAACCTTTTTGAAGAAATTTCACAACTTTTCAACTCAAATGCAAAGGAAAAATGTTTCTTGCCACCACATCAATGCAGAAATAAAAAACCAACTAAACTTATTGTATTACTGCTAAAAGTATTGTATCTGATCTTTTAACAGGAGGTGTGGGTTTTAGGGCCTCATGGAGCATATACAGTGACTATTGTTTTTTACTTGGAAGTAGCTGGTCCATGGGTAAGCTATCTACCAGACCTCATAAGAAAGAATTCTATACAGATCTCAGCCAAGGCTCTTTAGACCCAATGAATCATCACAGAGCTTTCTGTTATGTGAATGCTATGGAGGAAAGCAGAGTAGAGTTCTGCGTTTGTGCCTTTTTCAAGTCGGACTAGTAAGATTTCTTTGAAAGACCCTTGGTCAGCAAAATATTCAAGACTGTATTGAGAGTCACCTTGGTTTGTTTGTTTTTCTAAGCTAATTCAGAAAGAGCATTTCTTTCAGCCAAATCAGGGAGTAAGACATGGAATCTGAAGACAGCAAGACATGGAAGTCCAAGTGACCATCATTGCAGTGTGCTTATGTCCGTTCCCAACCTGGCTAACTGGCGCTCACAAAATGGACAATTAGTCATCAGTTTAAGAGCATTTATCTTAATGCAACTCAGGTTTCAAAAGATGCATTTTTATTGCGCATTCATGATGATTTCTGTTATTGGAGTAGTCAAACACGATTCCACTTCCAATAATGTTTGTGCCTGCAAACATTTTGGGTTGGTTATATTTCCAAGCACGGCATATCCTGTTACTTCCTGCTAACATCATCTACCTTTTCATACCATGTTACGGGTCGTCGTCCATCCTCCCCCACTGCTTATTTTTTGTGCCCTAGCCCCTCCGGACAGCAATAATTTGGTAGCATTGGGGAAGCGTCACAACACAACTATTATAAAGTAGAATAAATCCACCCTTAAGGTACTACTATTACTATGTCCCGTTCTCCTTGTGCCCTCCATCTTTCCCAACATCAGGGTATTTTCCAGGGAGTCTTCTCTTCTCATGAGGTGGCCAAAGTATTGGAGCCTCAGATTCATGATCTGTCCTTCCAGTGAGCACTCAGGGCTGATTTCCTTAAGAATGGATAATGGAAAAGACCCTGATGTTGGGAAAGATGGAGGGCACAAGAAGAAGGGGACGACAGAGGACGAGATGGTTGGACAGTGTTCTTGAAGCTACCAGCGTGAGTTTGATCAAACTGCGGGAGGCAGTGGAAGACAGGAGTGTCTGGCGTGCTCTGGTCCATGGGGTCACGAAGAGTCGGACATGACTAAATGACTAAACAACAACAAATTACTATGTCAAAAACATGTTGCAGAATACATCTGCAATAAAACACTGGTCTAGAGGAGATCTTTTTGGAAGGCTAATAGTCATCTTGAGGCCTTACTCTCTTTGTGTTGCTGATGATACTGAGGTTCAGTGCTCCCCCCGGGGGGGTACACAAGGGTACGCAGTACCAGTACCCTTTGGTGAGTACTGGCACATCCCCACCCCCCAAAAAAGCACTGCTGAGGTTAAAAGGTCTCTTGAGCAGTTTCCAACAGTTCCACAAAATAAACGTTGCTAACAGCAGAGACAGTACCCTACCAGAAACCCAGAGCAACAATTATTTATTCTAGTGGCAACAGTGCTGTGCCTTTAGTGCTAAGATGATGAAATCATCAAATAGCAATAGCTTTGTTATTATTATTTTTAAATCTTCAGTTGGTTAATTTTAAATATATACTTAGTGGCATATTTGTATACCCTTTCACATTTTTGCTGTTCTGTTAGTCTTCTATCCTTCTTGACATTGTCTATGGGTCTATGGATCTCATATAAGTTTATTCAATTATTTAACTTCCACTTGGATTGATAGTTTTTTTGAATTCCACTGAAAATGCACAGCATGGCAATCGATACACTCACCCCTGTTTAATGAACTGTTTAATGATGCTTCGAAGTGCTCAAAAGGCTATTATACAGAGAAGAGACAACACTCTGGGTAATATCATGCTCTGGCAAAAGAAATACCCTCTATGACGAAGATATGATATGCACCTCAGCTTATGCTACTGTACATAAGCAAAGAAACTTTAGCTGTGATTACAAACAAGATGAGCTTCTGATATTGGGAAGACATCAAGTTTCAGTAATTATGCTGAACTTTTAATGTTTTATTTTAGTAAATATAAGATTATACAACTAGTGAATTAACAAACTATGTACATGTTTGTTTACACACACACACCAGCAGTATGGCTTTCAGTGGGTATCACAATAGCAAGCATGAAATAAGATCTGTACTTTTATAAATATCGGTAAGTCATGAAATCGTAACCATTCCCCTCCAATAGGATGCATAATCTAGTCCAGGGGTTGGCAAGGTTTACCTCGCCTGGGCCAGTTCACTCCTGCGGAGATTGCTCCATGGGCCAGATTGCGTCTGCACAGACGCAATTTCCAGCACCACAGAAGCGAGTCCCTGCTCTGCGCTGCGCCAGTTTAGCGCAGCGGGCGGGGACTCGCCAAGCGGGTGGCTCAGGGGCCATTTAAACGACCCCCATGGGCCACAGGTTGCTGACCCCTGACTAGTCATATCACATCCAAAACCACCTTCCCAATATTTGCATGTTTGGCTTTGTGATTCCAATATGAAGCAAACGCACCATATTGATAAGCCTCTGAAGTATGAGCTGTTAGCAAGCTGTATGTCAAACGGTATTTCTATGGCCAGACCCATTTTAAATACCATATTTTTCACTCTATAGGACGCACCCGACCATAAGACGCACCTAGTTTTAGAGGGGGAGAACGGGGGGGGGGATCTCTTCCTCTCTGTGCAGCGCCCCTTCAGCGAAGCGGCAGGAAAAGCGGAGCCCATTCCATTTCTCCTCCCGCTTCACTGAAGAGGCACTGCGCAGAGAGGGAAAGCTGCGCAGTACCTCTCCTGGCTTCAGGGATGGCCGCCCGAAGCCTCCGGAGCGCAGCCATCCCTGAAGCCAGGAGAGCATCGGGCGGCCATTCCTGAAGCCTGAAGAGCGAGAGGGGTCGGTGCACACCGACCCCTCTCGCTCTCCAGGCTTCAGCTAAAGCAACGCGAAGCAGCGGGAGCGCTCCTGCTGCGCCCCGGAGGCTTCGCGTTGCTTTCGCTGAAGCCACGGAGCCTGCCTACGCTCCATAAGACGCACACACATTTCCCCTTAATTTTTGGAGGGGAAAAAGTGTGTCTTATAGAGCAAAAAATACGGTATGCGAACAGAAAACCGGCAGCATGGCACAGGTTGGATAAAGAACTCCCACGTGTCTAGTACAGTTGACTATTTGCTATTATTTTTCTTGTTGCAAATGCTCCAGTGGAACCTTACTGCATTACTTTCTTGGAAGCGAAAAATACCTGTGTGTCCCTTTGTGTGCGAAATGAGTACCACTTTTAAGAAAATTACAGGGTATTCGTACAGTTCTGTTCAAGCTGTGGGGTACTGCACGAGCAAATGGGTTAAAGGCCTCGTCCTAAGAAACCTATTCCCGACCTCTGTGAAAAGTAGTGGGTGTTTGGCTACTCACAAAGGTGCAGATTGCAGGTTTTGCTCTTAAATGCATGTTCCTTGTCTTCAAAATTATTGTAAGTACAATGAGCTGCACTTGGGAGAGATACAAGTCAATATCACTCTAACACACTGTACCTCGTTAGAAACAATGAAAAGTGAGAATTGCCAACCAAACTCAATTCTGGCTCAATATATATATATATATCTAGAATGTTAAGGTAGCATGAATCACTGGGTAAAGCAGAGGGAGAATCAGATTATATTCCCACCCCCATATCCAATTTGCTACATTTCCTTAGGCAAGCCACTTAAGATTGCCCTTCAGTCCTCGAAACAAGGGAAAGGATTCTATCTGTACTAAGTACCAGTATTATTGCTTATTATGATGTCGACCCTTGAAGATGCTTAACCGGGGAAATCTAATGCTTGCTGATTTGCCATCTCCTTTTCCCCAATATTGGCCAAGCGATGGCCGTTGAGTGAAAATGGCTCCTTCTGTTAAAAAGCGCCGAATGAAAAAGGTCATCTGAAAAAGATGCAGTTATTCTACATACTGATTATCCTGCAGACAGACTGCTACAATTTATTCCATGGACACAGCACACAGTTAAAATTATGTAAGAAATTCGTAGTTGCTTCAAATATACAGAGAAGCATAATAATAATAATAATAATAATAATAATAATAATAATAATAATAATAGAGGTGCCCCTGTACCAGCTTTTCACACTGTCTTTGGAGAAGATGTGAGCTATATAGGCCCATGCAGCTCAATACAGGAAGGATGCTGTTTCCCCCTTGGATGTTGTGTGGCAAATAAGAAAACATTGGACTGCAATTCTGGCTAGCCTGCTTAAATCCCTTCGATTTGTAACAAATCAGATTCTCAAACCTTTATTGGGATATGTACAAAATTCCAGTAGGGTTCAACACACACACACACACACACACACACACAAATATAAGAAGAAAAACCCTGCATCTAGCTCTTAATTCAGGTAGGTAGCTGTGTTGGTCTGACGCAGTTGAAAGAAATAAAAAAAATAAAAAATTGTCCAGTAGCACCTTAGAGACCAACTAAGTTTGTTCTGGGTATAAGCTTTCGTGTGCATGGGTTAAACCACAGAGCCTAGGACTTGCTGATCAAAAGGTCGGCAGTTCGAATCCCCGCGACGGGGTGAGCTCCCGTTGCTCAGTCCCTGCTCCTGCCAAGCTAGCAGTTTGAAAGCACGTCACAGTGCAAGTAGATAAATAGGTACTGCTCCGGCAGGAAGGTAAACGGCGTTTCCGTGCGCTGCTCTGGTTCACCAGAAGCGGCTTGGTCATGCTGGCCACATGACCCGGAAGCTGTATGCCGGCTCCCTCAGCCAGTAAAGCGAGATGAGCGCCGCAACCCCAGAGTCGTTCGCGACTGGACCTAATGGTCTGGGGTCCCTTTACCTTTAAGATGCTACTGTACATTTTTTTTATTTAATTCTAGCTCTTAAATTAGTGTTGTTTAGCATTCACAAATCCTCACTGCATGTTTCAGAAACCTGGCTACTAGCTCCATCTTATCCCCATTCCTGAGTGAACATAAGAAAGGCTACCTTACATTTGTCTGAATACCACTCCCTACTAACAACCTATTGATAAACTTAAGATCAAATTGTCTGATACAAGGGGCAGTGCAAAATAACTTGCACAACTGATTCCACTTGTCTCTGTCCACATGCGCATAGCCTCTCTACGAGTGGTATTTTCTGGAATCTCCCGTGTCGCATTGCCTAGGATAGCACATTCCGTCTCACTAGCATATAGGCCCTGTGTTGATTTGGGTTGGTCAAAAGGGAGAGGTAAGACGCCATTGGCTGTCCCCCTCGCACCAAACCCAGACTTGCACATACACTATTTCTGATTTGGCTACTAAGTACTTGGAGTTTGTTGACTAACAATCTGCGTTTCATTATCTCAAATGCAGAAATTTGTGATAAAGCCGTATGGGGTGTCTAGTGAGATTCCTAACAGCTGAATTTTATTGAACCATTTATCTATCTAGGTTAGCACTGTCTGCACTTATGTGCAGCTGGTAGTTCTCTAATACGTCAGATAGAAGTCTTTCCCAATCCTAACTGAAGATGCCAAGAACTGAAGCCGGGAACATCTGCAGACAAAGCATATGATCTATTCATTGACCTGCACACAGTTAATGATTACGATACAAACAAATGCTTTGATGTTTGGAAGAGAGCTGCATTCTCCCCCTGGAACTTTTGAGCACCCCACTCTTCACGACATAGCCCAATTTACGTTTCAAATGTCCATCAGCTTCGCTAGAATTTTGCCGTCCAGTACAGAAAGAGGTCATGCTGTTTGAGAAAAACATATTTGAAGGGGTCTTCTAAATTCCGTGTTTCTTTAGATCCCATCATTTTACGCCGCCTGAGTACAGAACTGCAGTCTAAGGATGTTCAAAGCACATTCCTTGTACTTTGAAAGGCAGGATATAAAACAAGATAAAGGATCACAGAGACAAGAGTATACTAGCACAGGCCACATCTGAGAATTATCTCGTGCTTTTTGAAGCTTGTGGATCACACCCAAGAATCAAGCATTCTACCTCTATTCTCATCCGCGATACCGCCTTTTGACTTCTCCACATTCATCTGAAAATCTAAACACAGCCCATACACAGTCTCCGTTACAAGCTTCAGATAAAAATGTGGAAAAGTGGGTATGAGTGGATTCCCAGTCCACTCCCTGTCTTCAGCAAAAGTCTGGAAAGGACTTCAGATTAGACAACTCACAAGTAAGAAGGAAGCAACATGACTGAATAACTAGAAGGAAGCAACATGATTGAACAGCACATCCTTTAAGTAAAACCACACTTTAACTCTTACCGCCTACTCCAAGAAGTTGAAGTTATTGTTAGCTTTCACACATGGGTTACGATGACAAAATCTGTCACCTCTACCTGCTTGGCAAATTGTATACACTGTCATTGTAATGGTACATACAGATTATCTTGTCTGCATGATATGACACCTAAATTTCCACAGCTGCCATCAAAGGCAGCTTTTTAAAAAAGGCTTCTATGTAAGCCTCAGTGCCAAAATTTGCAAACCTTTGTTCACGCAATGTGTTTTCACTTAAATCCGTAGAATTGCTGAAAAGTACAGAACCATGAAGGTTCAGGTTCTTTTTGGCTTAAGATTTATTGGGAAATTATTGTTTCTGATATTAGAAAGAGCAACCTTTCTGGATGATGCAAGTACTAAACCCTAGGGGTGCTGATGGGAAGGAGCATTCCTAAATTTCTGGACATTGTAGATTTGCCTTGCTTTGGTGTTTTTTCATTTTGCAATTGTGTGATTTGTATTCATACTGTATTGTAATTGCCATTGGCTATAAACAATAAAATTGATTCAACTGAATTGATATTAGAATGAGCTGCTGTGAGCCTCATGCTCACATGAGCTCCCCTCCTCTGCTGAATCTAGCACAGTGCCCTGTTACATTTGAATTTAGGAACTGTGGCTTGCTTAAACTATGTTTAGTGAAATGAATCCAGGATTAAACTGGTCTTGGATAGAAAACTGTGCTCAGTTCAAAATCAATAGCAGTTCCTCCTTGAGATAACAAAAAATGAGGAAGGGAGAGAATGTGAACCGAAGGCTTACTGTGGTAGAAACTGATTTCTGACTTTGTCATGAATCACAGTTGTGCTCAGTGTTTTTTTTCCTGGGGGTACGCATACCCGCCTAAACATTTTGTGAATCTAAGTTTGGCCTCATTGAGGGGCAGTATTTCAATATGAGTAGGAAAATGAGAGCACCCCTAAACATTATTTTTAAAGGGGGGAAAAAACACCGGCTGTGCTTATCTTACATTGAAACAAGTTCTGCAAATCCCAGAAACATTAATCAAGAGGCTCAAATTCAGAATGTGTAATAATGGATTGATTATTGTTACAATTTGGGCTTGCATATTCGCTGTAATAATAATCGATGCATAATAAATTACAGATTCTGATACCCAGCTTCTAGATTAATCTTCTGCCTTTTTTTTTTAGCCACAGAAAGAAAAGATAGCAAGGTGTTAAATACAATGAAAACACCATATGGGAACTTATGATTACAACGTAGAACACTTATTTTTTCAAAATCTTCTAGGTACTTATAATTCTCCCATAGATGCTGTCCCACACATCACGTGGATCTTTTATTCTTGACTTTTATTAGAAACACAATTTCTATTTGGGGCTGTATTGCAAGGGAAAACAACATGCTGTACAGCTTTTAAAAGGACGGGCTTTTCATTAGGATCAGAAAGGAAAAGATCTCTTCTCTGCTTGGGAATAAACTCAACAGCACAAGTTTTAGAAGTTTGTTACGAATTGTTCTGAGGGAGTGGCATTGCACAAACATAGTAGCAAACATAATTAATAGAAATGAAGTTATTAAGAATTGCCTGGAATGAGGGCAAAGCTCATGAACACCTGCTTTGGATCTTAATTTTGTTTTAATGAGCCAGTACTAAGACTTTGCTAACAAAAAAGGTGGAAGAAGAATAAGGGGGGAATCAATTTTGGATCAATACTGTCACAAATGTTTCTTATTAAAGCCGTCTGTCCTCGGAACAGGATTAAGTGATTGGTTACTTTTATAAGAGTTTGCCTTAAAGCTTCCAAGCAAAAACCACCAACAAACACATATAAAGTTTCAAATACGATCGGTTTAGCAAATACAGTATTAGAATACTTTTGTGAAAGCCATGTTGATTCTTCACTTCTACAAACATATGAATCTGCAAGCCTTCTTTCCGTGTTCGTTTTTCAACGGGCAAGTAAATATTAATTGAGGGATAGATAGCTCACAGTGAAAATGCCCTGAAACATTTATTGAGATAGCTATTCTAGGGAAAGGAAAGGCAGCTTTCAAAAACTGCTTGTAATGTTTCCCATTATTAAATCCACTTGCTGGGAAAATAGTAGATTAACCAGTTGCAAAATGTTCACATAGACCTATATTATTTTAAGCCAAACACAGTTATCTCAAGTATTGCTTAAAAAATATTAAGATGGCCAGACATCAAAGAATTGTCAAATACAAGGACAGATACACATTTTACACTATTGCAAATTCGGAACAGCCAACTTATGTTTTAGTGTGAGGTACTTAATTTCATTTGGGGGAGGGTGTTTTCCAACAGAAAGGTGACTAAGATTTTTTATGAATTGAACATGAACAGGAAGCTTGAAAAGTACTATTTTTGCACAAATGAATGAAAAAACATATTGCTCCCCCAAATAATACAACTGTCTATTATATGGCAACAAATGAAAGCATTTGTTTACAGAACACTGATTTGCACATTTTCTAATCAAACACATATGTTTTATGATAGGAAAGAGGAATGAAAAGAAAGGGGGGGTCCAAAGAGTATTTTTTTCAATTTTTAACATGAACATTTTTTTAAATTTCAAAGTATTTTTAGAAATTAAAAAAATGTGTATCATCCTTAAGTCCCTACAACCCAAATTCTGGCAATATTTTTCATTTTACTTTTCCTCATATGGACACATATAGATAATTAGGTCTAATAATAGCAGGAGCAGCTAGTTATTTATCCTACCAGGAAAAACCTATTGTAAACATGCTACATTGAACTATAGAAACATTTGAAAATAAGAAAGTACTGTTCCTTGAGCAGTTATATAAGCAAAGCTAGGCTTTGTTTGCACACAGATAGTTCAGTCTTAATAACTGAAGGGTATCATATTGATGTTTTACAGAACAATCCCATACATGTCTACTCAAAAGTAAGCTCCACTTAGTTTAATTGGGCTTGCTCCCATGAAAACATGCACAGAGTTTCAGTCTCAAGCAGGGTATTTCATCAAATGAAACATCTATAATGTTTCTGTTACAAAAAAGGAAATTCTAACACTATTTGCACACACCTTTCATAAACACTTTCTCAGCAATATTCTGTGTTTTCCTTACTGGGAAGTAATGTTATACTAAGATTCCGAGAAATAGACATATTTTAAGGCTTAGAAGAATGGGTATTCACTTTTCAATCCAGCCTACTTCACACTCAAACATTCAATTAATCGGACGTGGGGCAAAATAAAGTTTCATATCTACAGGTTTTCCCCCTAATAGTTTACATTGCCGACTATCATTCAGAGCCTAGTGCTTTAAGGAACTTTTAAGCATATGACCTTTTGTAACTTGTTTTTACACTTGGCTGTACATTTTAATATCCTTTTAAATAACATTTTAATCAATGCTAATTAGGCATAACCACCTTAAGATGCAAAAAATAAAGAAAATAATACATCTTGGCAATGTTGTGAGTCGATAATGAAAACCTTGCTGAGGAGAAACTTTTCCAGTCAATCTGAAAACGTACCAGCCAACACACGCACAAACATATATCTAGACAACAGGCTTAACGGCACAAAAATATACGTATATACATAAGCTTTCTGAAATTAAAGTAAAAGTAATGGCAAGTCTTTGTCTTTCACCTCCCGTTGCCCCCTCAAAAAACACCCTTTCCCAATCACCTAGCAACATCTGTCGCTGCTGCTGCTGCTGCTTTCGATTCTCAATAGGCAGTCTTCACATTCAAAGATGTAACTGAGCCAACGGAGAAAAATTGCAGGTGTAAAGCAAGCAAACGGACAAAATTCAGGTGGATTTTATTTTTTTGTCACAAACAGAAAATCCACAAAAAATGGCATTTCCTACCTTTCTTCTGAGAGTAGGATGGTGATTGCCCTTGAGAAAAAGTAGGCTTTTCTTCGGTGAAATATTCAGGTTGGTTGTATTGCTGCAGGGCCACGTCCATGTCGGAGTACTCACTTTTAAAAACGTTTCCAGGGTAACTACAGGTATACGGCTGATTCA
This sequence comes from Podarcis muralis, assembly GCF_964188315.1. NCBI lineage: Eukaryota > Metazoa > Chordata > Lepidosauria > Squamata > Lacertidae > Podarcis > Podarcis muralis. The sequence goes on from NC_135666.1 coordinate 41,873,518, forward strand.
CCGCCCAGGCCTGTTCCATATAGATGTTATTATTGTGCAGGACCTGAGCATCGCAACTGCTGTAACTCTGACTATCTTCGATATAAGTGCAATAATCAGAGGGCTGCATGTAGCAGTTGCTGCTGGCAGCCGGGCGAGCTTCATATATTTCTTGCATACAGTAGTTCATTTTGCTATCCTATCGTCAGCCTTATATTTTACATATGCACACATGCGCTCACATGCATATACACACGGAAGCCTGCATACGCATGGGGTGGGCAAGAGAGATGAATACGCAACACCCAGGAAAGTCGACCGCAAAATTGTATGTTTAACTTTAGAGCGGTGCCCGGTGTGCTAATACCCTATTTATATTAGGGACAGACTGAGAGCTCTCCTGCCAGTCAAACATATTGGAAAGCAGATTTATAACAGTCAAAGGTCTTAATCTGTGACTGTATGTTAATTCCTTGAGAAAGATGGCAGGTAACATTGGCCACCAGACAAAGAAGTAATGCCCAGACAACCCCACTGTTCCACAAGTTTGGGGGGTGGAATAATAATTTTATAAAGCTACTTCTGTCTCCTTTCAGTATGATTAGAAAACGATTACAAAGGCAAGGGCAAAGAAATGCCCCTGGTGTTGTCAACTTAAGTGTGAAGCATCACAAAGTACACTCAGGAAATCCTTGAGACGATATGTTCAAAATCCAAAAATCAATAATCCTGGTTTTCAGCATTAACTCCTAGAAAATCCAATAGTGCTATGTTGATGACTCAAGCAGTATGTCCCGCTTTGCAAAAATTTAGCGTCTAAATCTGTCATCTGCTTTATTGATTTTGATTGACAGAATGATTTGCGTAAACCTTTCATGCCTTACATACACATAGGCCAAACTCCCCGCTGCTCACTAATTTAACACATTTGCAAGAAAGCAGCTTTTTCAAACTTCAGTGATTTCAGTAAGCAATTTTTATTGAATTCAACAGGTGGGAAATTTCAAAACAAGCCATCTTAATCAGCAACAGAATAGTGCTTAAATGTTAAAGTTAAGCTTAATTGGTTTGCCAGTTACATTTCATTAAATTGCTTTTTACCTATGATTCAATAATGAAGAGCTGGCTGTTTCTACATCTGTCTCATTCACACACTTATGCTACGAACATTTCAAAATCATTATGCAAGGGAGTCGCTAATTAGATAAAGCCTCCTCAACTTTAAAAATAAGAATGTCTCATATTCATTTCAGGTCACACACAAGCTCTTATAACCAGCATTTAAAATAAAGGTCTCAAGTAATTTTAATGAATGCCACTATTACAGTAACAGTGCAAAACTTCTTACAATTTTTGTTGTTTTTCTTGTTTCGCTGGCATCAAGCAGTTCTCCGAAAATTTGAAATTTACTCAATTAAAAGGGGTTAAAGGAGTGACTGTAAACACAAAAGACTGCATATAAATCAGAACTATGTTTTCAAATGCTTTTAGAAAGAAGTTTATCATACTTCTTCCTTCTTTTCCCTGACAACTGTCTTAATTTGGGGGGGAAACTGCTTTGCTAACTCTTCAGAAGGACAAAACCATAAGCTGTCCAATAAGAATCTTAAGGCATTATTTTCGGTCTATTATTACAGTTGGGTTTTCATTTGCACGCTCCAAAATGAACAAGGAGAATTCTTGAGGGGCACTTCACATGGAATAAAGTGAGTGTCAAAAATTGGGAGCTTGTCAACTTTACTTTTTATAGGCTTGGATCCAGAGATGTTCCTACTCACAGAAGTTTCAGACTCCTGGTTTTGTGTGATCCCCTTCTTCCCCTTTAACACACACACACTTGTGTGTCTGAATGTTCACCCCATTCAGAAAGGTCACCCGACTCTCAGAAGAGATACTGCTAAAGACTGGGGGGTACTGGACAAGGGGATTTCTGGATCCAAGCCATTTTTGAAATTTTATTTTGATGAAGACGTTGATCCAACAACATCTAAGATGTTGATGAAGGTTATCCAACAACGTCTACTTTCCACTATGGATTTTTGTGCCTGATAGCCATTCTACACCGGAGGCACAGAGGTTTAAAACCATTTATTGTGTGTTGTTTTTCACATTTATATTTCATTTTGAAATATTTAAATTCAGAGTTTTTAACTTAAAAATGTATATCAAGGTCTGCTTCTTCTTCTTCTTTTTACAAAAGTAAATAAATAACCCGGTTTAAAAAGAAAGCTGAATTGAGTAAAAACTTGGTACAGCTTATATCTTAAAACTGAATTGACATCTTCCTATCATAGACAATGAAGCCTTTGATTCTGTTGCTTAGGCAAAAAGAATTTTCAGCGCTGAAAGTCATCCATCTCCAGTTTCTGACTTTTCCACTAATAAGTGTTTACTAAAAGCTCAAGAATGTTAAGGTTTCACTTTGACACCAAACACTGTCCTCCAGAAACGTCTCCTGTTCCATTTCAGTTTATTTTATGCCAAGACACCTTTCCTGATCATGCCGTTGTTTTCTTCTGTTTTAATAATAATAATAATATTGACACTAAATAAATCAGGATGATCGGCTCTTCCTAGTCAGTGGACATGTTTGATTTGTTGTTAAGTATTTTTGTTGGGTATAAGCAAGATATATTTATTTTAAAGCACTGATATTCACCTAATATATGATCCATGTAGGCAGGCAGGCAGTCAATCCACTTGAGATATTTTGGGAGTGGTTACTTCAAAAGATTGCCGTTCTGTATAAAAAATAAAATAAAAAACCAAGCAAGTAATCCTTTGCCTCCTGCAGGGAAAGTAGATTGGCTGACATGACTGCACTCAACATCACTTGAGTTTTTCCATCCACTTCCAAGCGAAGTGGAGTGCTCTTTGTGTGCATTGCACATGTATAATGCAGCTGAGATTTAGAAAACATCTACCAAATAACATGTTTCTGTTTTCTATTACAGTGGTACCTCTGGTTCCGGAGGCCCGTTCGCAACATGAAAAGCTCGCAACCTGAAGCGTCTTATCTGCACAGGTGCACAGCGCAATTTGGCGCTTGTGCGCATGCACGAAGCGTGATTTGGCGATACTGCGCATGCGCGAGGGGCGAAACCCAGAAGTATCCCTTTCCAGTACTTCTGGGTCGCCGCAGGATGCAACCTGAAGAAACGTAACATGAAGCAAACGTAACATGAGGTATATGACTGTACAGCAACGGAACCACACACACACACACACTTCAGTTTAAATACAGATGGCATGATTAAGCCAAAGTTAAGTCTTTTTGAATTCAATGGGAGTTAACTCAGCGTCCAATTCTCACCTACTGAAACAGTAAGGTGGTACCCAAAGTAAAAGGTAAAGGTAAAGGGGCCCCTGACCATTAGTCCAGTCGTGGCCAACTCTGGGGTTGCGGCGCTCATCTCACTTTAATGGCCGAGGGAGCCGGCGTACAGCTTCCGGGTCATGTGGCCAGCATGACTAAGCCGCTTCTGGCGAACCAGAGCAGCACATGAAAACGCCGTTTACCTTCCCGCTGGAGCAGTACCTATTTATCTACTTGCACTTTGACATGCTTTCGAACTGCTAGGTTGGTAAGAGCTGGGACTGAGCAACGGGAGCTCACCCCGTCGCAGGGATTCAAACCGCCGATCTTCTGATCGGAAAGTCCTAGGCTCTGTGGTTTAACCCACAGCGCCACCTACGTACCCAAAGTAGTGCTTAGTAATTCCTTGTGCAAATGGAATGGCTTCCGCTTGCGCACCAGGAATTTGCCCTGCTCTCCTCAAGTCGGTTCTGGAGATTCCCTGAACCTTCTGGAGCACAGCTTGGGGATGGAGGACTGAGAGAAGAGAACGTTCTGTTGCACAAGTGGAAGCTGTTCCACATGCAAAATTATTTCCTTGGATACTGCCCAGGAGGACCTTACTGTGCTTAAAGTTAGCTGGATGGTGTCCTGAATTTTCTAACCATTAGTTGCTATAATTTTTTTTTTTAAATTGTGAAGTACTAACAGGAAAATAGGGGCAATGATGTTATAGCAAGAAATCTTAATACTTCTAAACTTTGCCATTGTGAAATTGTTGAAGTTGCAGTTTACTTTTCTTGGGAATATTTATACCAAACAAATAATTATTAATGTTCCAGTATCTAGATAATACAGGGGTCAGCAAACTTTTTCAGCAGGGGGCTGGTCTACTGTCCCTCAGACCTTGTGGGGGACCGGACTATATTTTTTTTTTTGGGGGGGGGGGGAATGAACAAATTCCTATACCCCACAAATAACCCAGAGATACATTTTAAATAAAAGCACACATTCTACTCATGTAAAAACACCAGGCAGGCCCCACAAATAACCCAGAGATACCTTTTAAATGAAAGGACACATTCTACTCATGTAAAAACACGCTGATTCCGGGACCGTCCGCAGGCCGGATTTACAAGGCGATTGGGCTGGATCCGGCCCTCAAGCCTTAGTTTGCCTACCCATGAGATAAGACAAAAATGGTGCATCACACATTATTTGGTATATTGCATGAGCTAAAATGATACACATCAAGTGCCAGGGTACAGCCATAGCTGGGAATATCATTTAAGATTTTTTTATCGGCATCTTTGTTGGGATGAGTATATATAAAATGGGGAAAAGGAAAATTATGCATTTGTTTTCCACAAGAAATAGCTATATGCCATTAGTAACATACACATACAAAGTAAAGAGGTAAATAAAGTAAGCCTTGTGTGGACTGCACACAAGAAGTGAGCTTATTTTAAATAGACATTTGTTAATTACGCAACTAATTGGTAGTACCTGAAAGCTGTATATCAAGTCTGTTTAAAATACAATATGTGGGACCAACTTGCTATAAAGCATATTTGCTGATATATAAGATGTGAGATAGAAAAGGGAGCTGAAATTATTATACTCATTTTACTTAGACATTCAGCACACAGACCATTCAACAAGCTCTCAGGGCTGTTTCATTTAGGTAATTCAATAAATTATCAAGGTGACTTCAACCATCAAAATACAACAAACAGTTAACTAAAGTATGAAACACAAACAACAATTTAAATAAACTACACAAGTTTCAACAGAACTGGCTCTCCTCAGTGCATTCAAGAAAGGAATATGAAAACTAAAATGAAATGAAATATTTCTGAAATGTACTGTTCTTAGAAGAACAAGACTGCAAACTGAATTAATTTTACATCGGTTTGAAAAAGAACAATTGATTTAGTTCTTAGTTATGCTACAGCAATTGCTGTAAACGCACAGACCGCTGAAGGGAAATCAATAGTCACAATATGGAGTAGAATCTGTTAATGTTTTGCTCTCTGAATTAATATTCTCTGATGCTCTAATTTTTTATGGGGACACTTAAAAATATTTTTAATGAATATATCAGGAGTACTTTTGCTAAGGGAACAAACTTTTATATTTTTACTGCGTAAGGGCTGAGCCACATGACAAAAGCTGGTAGTATAACAAGGATAAAACGTTTGACAAGAAAATACTTCTTAAAAATGCTTGCTTAAACAAGAACTGAAGTGGATGACGTTTCCACTTGAAATATGTGAATATTTCAGATCTGAATGGAAAATTTGGTACTGTAAACAGTTACCGTAGAAACGTAGGCTGCACCATCACTGTTAAAATTAAAACGGCTTTCAAAGATGTTTGAGCTAATCTGCAGAATTTGACCCTTAAGATACAGCTGTGGAAGTATAGCTTTTTTATTTTAAAAAAAGTATTTAAAAGTTCTGCCATCCTTACTTGCATAATACAACAGTCTTTGTACACTGTGCGGCATTGTCTGTGTGGTATATGGAAATATGTGGTACAATTGAAAAAGAAGATGTAATATGGCAGCAATGATAAGATACTTTTATAACTGTGTTGGTTGGGAGACTTTTGGCACAGGTGTGAGGAGATCATTATTGTCCGTTCTATTTTTGACAGAAGTTGTCACATTTTGTGCAAATGTAGCAAAAATGGCAACACCCGCACAGAAAGGTGAGGCATCAGCAGACTCAAGAGTAAGCTGAGGTTATCAGGAGTGAAAAATAAGCTTTAGGAGGAAAAGTCTACTCTCTGGCCCATCAAAAAAAATAGTTTCATGATCTGTGGAAACTCACACCCGACTTCAGGTGCCGGATTAGCCCTGGTTTTACTCACATAACAGGGTTTTTAAAAATAAATAAATAAATGGCAAGCTAACTACGCTGAGGTAATTTGCCTCAAAGCATCTGGAACAATAAATGGCACCAACAGCAATTTCACAAATATATCTGCTTTTATGTTCATTTCCCAAGATTATACAGAATGGGAATTAAAATGTAGAAGGGTCTTTAAAATACAAAGCATAATGGATGGTAGAAGGACATAGGTTCCTGAATAACTATGACAATTCATGAACTAAAAGGCTGTAATTTCCATTTGGAGGGAAGAACATGTTGTCCAGAAGCCATCCACAGCCCAATATGATTTTGCACGTGTTGGAAATGTACTTGTTCCTACACAGAAAAAGCTTGGTGTAATAAAAGATACCAGTGGCTCACAACTTGCCACGGTCGACTTTGCACTTCTGAGCTCCAGGATTGATGCGAAGAGTGGGGGGCTTGCTGTTTTGGTGCTCTGTTGTCACTCCCTGCTCTGGCTGGGAAGGTTACATTTAACCTTCATTTAACCAGTAGTCACATTTGACTACTGAGGTACTCAGAATATGGCTACTATTAGGCCCGGCCTTTCTTCCAGAGCTGGAGGGACAGGTGGGAGTTGAGATGGCCGTTTTGAGTGATGGGCACTATGACCTTTTGCCAAAACATACCAAGTGTGGAACTGGAGGACAGGATAGCATTGGGCTTCTGAGGTCCTCCAAAAACCCTTTGTAACTGCCAGGAAGCAGTCTGACCTTCACCTCCAGATACAGTGGTACCTCAGGTTACATACGCTTCAGGTTACAGACTCTGCTAACCCAGAAATAGTACCTTGGTTAAGAAGTTTAGCTAAAGTGGTACCTCAGGTTAAGAACAGTTTCAGGTTAAGAATGGACCTCCAGAACAAATTAAGTTCTTAACCCAAGGTACCACTGTAGTATGCTGGGACTGGCTAATGGAGCATGGCGGTGTGCGCTTTGTTAATTTCCCTGGGGAGCTTCTGGGGGTTGCCCAACCTAGGATGCAGACTACGGGAGGTATTCCACTAAGCTGTGCTCAGAGTAGACTGGCTGAAATTAATCAACCTAAGGAAGACATTTTCATTCATTTCAACGGGTTTACTCATTGACTACAACCCACAGCCCCCATCCTAGGTTGGGAAAGATGCTCCTTTAGGGTTTGGGGGAATGCCTACTGTTTCTGCTGCCTTCTTTTACCATTCAAGGTAAGTTTCTGAGCCCTGTGGCAAGGAAAGAGAGAGGTGATAGCAGTCATTTCATGAGTACGCTAAAGTTTGCGCATCATCCCTACATTCAATTACATCTGACTGCAACACTGGGAGGGGAGGCAGCTTGTGGCCTGCAAGATGCTCCTTTCTCTTATTTTTATCATCATATTCTCCTATTATTATAAGATCAGATTCCATTATTGATTTAAAAAGTAAACCTCGGTGGCTGCTGAAAGACGTATAGACATAATAGCAGGAAAGACCAGGAACAAAGATGAAGGCAATTCAGCTTTTCAGTTTATAAAGTACAGGGGGAAATTGCACACCTAAAGGTTGTAATGTAAACATAAGAATTTTGTTGAATATCTAATGGTATCCATGGACAGTAAAATATGATCCAAATTGAATCAGCTACAATTGGTTTAATTTGCAATGAAGAGGCAATATCAATGGCATGAGCCTCAGAAGGATGGGGAGATGAAACCATCAAGTTATCCAAGACAGTGGCCTGGCTCAGATATAATAACAATCATGGTCTGTTGGTACAAGCACAAACTTCAGATTCGCACACACATACAAACACACACACACACACACACACACGGTCTCTTTTGCACATGGCAGGAAGTTTCCACTTTTTGATAAGCTGCAGTTTCCTAAGGAAGTTATGGTTCTTGCCAATGAACATGTGCAAGCTTTTTTTGAAGAAATTAAAAAAACCTGATTTAATGAGGTGCTGTGATGAAGCAACAGCCTATAGTAGGAGTACCCAGTGTGGTACTACCAGGTGTTCTGGACAACTCCCAAAGCTCCAGTCACCGTGGTTCATGGCCAGGGATGATGGGGTTGTAGTTTGCAACAGGTGGAGGTCTCTACAATGGCTACCATGGGGCTATAGATTCTGATAAAATGTTCCTAGCACTGGTGTGCTAGAAACAAACCCCCGTGGCCAAACGTCCAACTGTGTTTTTGAAGGGTCCTTGTAGGGGCAGAGAAAAGATGGGGGAAAGTTCTCTTCTGCTTACTTGCACAGAATCCAGTGGGCCTTTTCAGTGCATAGAAGCCATGAAATCCAGTTACTATTGGATGACAAGTTCTGCCTGCTTCTCGTGTGTGCAATTTTGCTTCAGCTGCAATAGCAGTTAGTAAGTGGACCACCACCCCTTAAGAGCACTAGTGTGCTAGCCCATGGAACCTATTTTCAAGCAAACACATTTATCATCGCATACGATCCGCAAAGATGCACGCAAACCGAATACCCAAATCTACAGTATGCACTGCTTTGGGTTTGCTGGTTTCCATGTCTTTATTTCTGCTAAGCGCAAACAGCACTTTAGCTGCGCTCAGAAGGTATATTTCTTGCATATTTGTGAACTGCACTTTGTGTCTCTTAGTTACAGAGTGCATAAGCCCATGCCACCTGAAAGCCACTTCACACACTCTTACTCTTTTTTCCAAGACAGAAGTTAACAATAGTGTTATAAAAGCACATTCAGTAAAACTTAATGCACAAAGGACAGATACCTTTGTCTTGTCCACATGTAGGATGCGATAACTCAGGGCAGAAAGGAAGATTTTGATGGCCACGTACACTTTGCATTAAACATGCTTTTCCTGACCTGAATATTTCGTTTACAGCACAATCCTATACATATCTACACAGAAGTAGGCACCACTGATTTTAATGATACTTGCTTCCCAGTGAGCAATATAGGATCGCAGCCTTAGTATCATAAAAGCAGCATTGAACGCTACACCTTTTAAAGCTACAGGTATTGTTGTTACGTGCATCTCTAAAGGGAAATAAACCCTAAAGAGCCGACTGAAAATAGTCCCAAATAAGATGTAATAGTCACCTGATGTATATTATAGCTTGCCGTAATATATTACTCAGTTTCTCCAGTTTCACACCGATAATTAACGGAGCACAAGAGACATAATAAACCGGGAATAATAGACAAGTGACTTCAGAGAGTATTTGAACCATGTCAATTCCTATGTTATTTCTAAGCAACTAAATGGCAATATCTTACTATTAGATTATAATTTGTAGAAATAAAACCATGTAGCTCCATGGAATTGAGGGCATATACCTAGGGATGGTTTTTCACTGTAAGATTCTATCAAGGCTCCTACTTTGGATGATTAGAGTCTGAAGATCCCGAGAATTAACAATCGTCTACAAGACATGATAGGACTAAATGCAACTTCTCCCACAACTATGATGTAGAAAACTGAATTTACCACAGGTCTCTCCTTAACACAACTTCTAGAGGTACAGGTGTCCTCAATAAAAGTTAGAAGGGTCCTGTTCCCCTTACAGAAAGCCCAATATATTCCTAAGGAAAAACCACCAATTACGCTAAAGATGAAAGAAAATAGTTACTAACTAATATAAAACGCACCATATACATTGATGCTCCACTGAGATAAACCAGGCTTGTGACCACTGATATGCGGGTTATTGGTTATAAGCAAGACCAACTGACTTATATTTTCAAGGCATTTGCTTTGCTAAACTGACCCGCTAGTTCATTTTTCACAAATCCTAAATTTCTCAAAGTGGCGCTCTCCCATTTTTATTTTCCGTTAACAGCTGCATGAAGCAAGCTAGCTGACTGTTTTGAAACAAACGCGAAGGCATGTATTTATAAAAATACCCAGTTAATGAAAATCTCACTTCAAAGCCTGTTTTCATACAATTTTCAAAAGCTAGCCTCAACCGTTAGTGTTAATAAATGGAATAGCCCCATGTGCAAGGCCACCAAATTCATTAAGCTCACATGTGTCTAGCCACATGTTAATAGATATTAGCTAATTAGACTGCTTATCACTTCACAATTCTTATTTATCCTCTTTGGGGTAAAATGTTTTCTTACATTTAGCAATGAAACAGGATGGAAAATAACAGAAGCCTTGGTGGAACTGTCTGGGAGTCTTCTGACAGCCCTCAGTAAGATGTTAAAGCGATCAACACCTGACATCTGTTAGCAAGGAGGCATTCTGAGGTAAAGGGCTCCCAAATCTGAAGAAATCAGGTGCTTAAACCAGTTTAACTTTTTCATGAGGTGATAGCCTTTGTGACATTATAATCTTTCCTCCTGATGTGACGCAAGGATTTAAGTAGAAGAAAACAACTACTGGGCCCCTCCTTTCACAGCAGGAGACAAGAGACTTCTTTTTTTAGGCACGAACATTAACAGATTATATACTCCAGTGAAAATAAAATAGGCATATAAATGAAACACCACTTCTGTTGCCAAAAGGATAAAATAATTACATCTTTTGAGGCCGTCTGCAGGTGGAAAAACAGAATAGAAAAAACACAATATACTCTTGCCAGCTCACTGCTTATTAACGTTCAGCCAGTAAACAAACTGACCATAAATCTGAGGAGAAAAACAACTAATTAAATTATATATCCATGATGCTAGAAAGTGATAGGGCATATTTGACGCTTCTACTTAGCATTTGCTTTCTTAAAGAGGAAAAATAACACTAAAATATATGCAGCTGAACATGTAGCCACTCTAAACAGTAAAACAATAGGCAAGACAAATTAAAATAATGATTGCTTGAAAAAAAATAATGTTAATGATTACTATAGATGCTATTAATATGATACAATTTACTGTTTACGGCCTGACTAGATCACATATAAACTGAATTATAAAGATCTGCTACACTTTGCATAATCATTCCAATTACCTTTACATTTTGTCTCTTGCATTTGGTATTCCTTGACATTTGTTATGCCTTCAACATTCATATCTGTGTGGCCTGGCAGGATCACTGAGCTAGTCCATGCTCTCGAAGCATGCAGGAATTGTGTAGGCTGGTGTCCGATTCTCAGCATATTGTTACTTTCACAGTGCCTTTTCTTACATAAATGCCTGTCTGTTATGTCTAGGATATTCCATTTATATTTTCTGCCAGGAAAGTGCATCAGCCCATCCCAGGATGGAAGGCCATGTTCTGGAGGCTTGACAAACACTGGTTGACAAGCGGTTGGCATTGCCAAGATCTTGTTTAGCTGTGGAGTTCTGGAAAGCAAATGTTCCCCCACTTCTCTCGATCGGGTAGAATTCACATGCATCGCCCCCTGAATGCACCGGGAGAAGAACGCAGAGGTTTTCCAGCAATGCACTTTCAGCCACCATGGTCAGTTTCCATTCGGTGCGGTTAGACACATCGGTTTCCCTTCTACGAAATCCAGCAAAGGCCGTTAGGTTTAATTGTGCACAGGTAGAGCCAACGGATGCAACTTTCGCCAGCGCCACGTCTAGAACGTGGGCCCTGGGCAAGTTACCATCAATTTATTGCCTTGCTCCTATGATCATTTGAGGTCTTGTGGGTCGAAGCTGGTCATGAACAATTTTCAGATGCTTAAAACACAAAACATCAAGGATTCAGCCTTGTTTGACTTTGTTCTTATTGTAGGCTGACCTGAGGGACACTCTGTTACCTAAGGCCAACATTCTTATGTGGGCACGCTTAGCAGTTCCGGTCCTGCTACTATTGCCTCTCTCGGCTCGGCTTTGTGGCCGCAAGATGGAATCAGGTGCCACTCCTACCTTGAGGGTTTTAACCCTGCCGGCCTTACGCACGTAGCAGGCAGCAGCAATGTAGAGCATCTCCCAGAGTTTTGACTTGCTAAAGTGTATTCAGCTACACGCTGCCAGAGGTAGTGGAATGTTGTAACCCAAGAGCAATGTATGTATGAAAAAAAATTACATGAAAGATACCCCGTGTAAATGTATAGCTTTCAATGTAGATAATATTAGTAATGGTTCCTTCAGAGAAGTCTCAGGCAATTTCCAGTCATGAAAATTTGATGCAGATGGTTTTATTAGTCACGGCCGATGTTTCTGTAAAATGCCATTTTTAAAAAGCCATATGAGGATGGGCATATATTTGCAAGAAACTAACTTGAATCTATTATGCATTCTGTTTTTAACAATTGCAACCATTTGAGGATGGGCATATATTTGCAAGAAACTAACTTGAATCTATTATGCATTCTGTTTTTAACAATTACAACCATTTCACTTGAGTGAAATTTTCCTTCACATACAGTATATGTAAAACGGTAATGGTGAGCAATACACTCAACTATAAAGCAGAAATGTACAAGTTGCAATTGTGGTATTAGAAAACTACAAGCCATTCTCCCATATTTGTCTTCCTCTCATGTTTAGTAGCCACACATTTTAAATCTCTAATTTTCTAGCTGCAAGCCAAGGAAAAATATTAGCAACTGCAACCTTCTTCTAATTTGATGTTGTCAATAATATAAAGGCTGCGAAAGTGCCTAAGGAAAGTGTCTGACTAGACTAAGAATAATTTGCAGTGAAATTTAAGTAGAACTTCCTGTGACTGTAATGGCATTTGCTTTGTAAAAAAATGACACCTTAAAGGTGTTTGTCATAAATGTGTTTCTATGTTCATTAGCAATAAGGAAACTGTATTTTTGTTCAACAGCTATTTTAAGACCGCACTTTCCTGTGACATTCCTTTGCACATATTTTAATTGTGTACACCATAAAGTAAAATAAAAAAGTAAAATAAAAATACCAGATAAGCCCATATCATTTTGGTTGAGTTGAAGGAGTGGACTTGATCTTAATCCAGTGGCCTTCCATACACAAAAGCCAGTTTCAGTTGCTTCAGAGATCAGGCTAAAAAATGGATATCTATAGTAGATCCCCACTTCGGGAATGGTCAGTGGTCCTCGAACCTCAAACTGAACATGTTGAACATAACTTAATTTCACAGTCTGTGGCATTATGCCACCACTATGCTAGCATAATATGGGGTGCGCCAGTACAGTAGCAAGAATGTGCTAGTATACTAGCAAAAACTGCTATAGACTATCTCAATGGGGCTGAGGCAGGATAGGGTGGTGGTGTCAGGAATGCATGGCTTCACAACTCAGCCTTGCCACTCTGGCTGCTATCGTACAAGTGGCTTCTGCAGCTGATGCAAGTCACTGAGTGCATCTTTAAAGCTGCATACCTCTTTAGGGACGGGGGTGGCGCAAGGGACACGGGTAGCGCTGTGGGTTAAACCACAGAGCCTAGGACTTGCCGATCAGAAGGTTGGCAGTTCGAATCCCCGTGATGGGGTGAGCTCCCGTTGCTCAGTCCCTGCTCCTGCCAACCTAGCAGTTAGAAAGCACATCAAAGTGCAAGTAGATAAATAGGGACCGCTCCAGCAGGAAGGTAAACAGCATTTCCGTGCGCTGCTCTGGTTCACCAGAAGCAGCTTAGTCATGCTGGCCACATGACCCGGAAGCTGGACGCTGGCTCCCTCGGCCAATAAAGCGAGAGGAGCGCTGCCGCAACCCCAGAGTCGGCCACGACTGGACCTAATGGTCAGGGGTCCCTTTACCTTTACCTCTTTAGGAACTACAGACATCTTTGTGCTTATACATGCTGCTTTCCCCCTCAAAAAATGTTGTGTTCCGGTCTGATGCTACAGAAAGTGGCAGATGAGGCAAGGCAGGACAAAGCTGGAAGCGAAACAAGACTGGAGGCAAGGCAGGATGAGGCCTGAGGTAAGGCTAGGCCAGAAGCTGCAGGACCATGGATAGCTCCAAGTGAGCAACTTGTTCTGGCAAGGGTTGGGAGCAGATTGAGGCCTTTGAAGCATCTGCCTCCAGAGTTCACCCCTAAGGAAAATTTCAGAGCCAGAAAGGGCCAACCCTTTGGCCTGAAGATGGGGCACTTTTTGTCTGTTCCAGAGCCTAGCATGCTCATGCTGGACTGGTGAAGTGCAGTGGGAGGTATCTGGCTCCTCAGGAGAAGGGATCTGTAAGGACCTGGGTTCTGGCCTTGGTGGTCTGGGGCCTGCTCTGGGTGCGACTTTCTGCAAGCCTCGGTCAGAGTGATCCCCTGATCTCCAGTGGCCAGCTCAAAGCCCTGAACTGGGTTTGGCTGCTCAGCTGGTGCCTCTGCAGCCTCTAACTCTTGTGTCTGGGTTGCTTCTCGATTCAGGTGGCATGACACATACTTTTCAAATGAATGGCAGTAACAAACCAAGCCTAGCAAGGGTTGTCTCTGTTGGAAGCAGCATCTCAGTCCCACAAAAGGTGTGATATGGTATCAGAGAAATGGGAAGGTACAAAAAGTGCCACAACTAAAATCTGAAGTGATTCATTGGTGAGAAGACCTTGGCTGACCATGGATTCATTTATGTAAGCATAAATCAGTGCACCTGACGCATAGTTGACATGGGATTTTTGTGATGGCTATGTTTGACTGCAGGACAGACTCACAGAGGTTCAGGAGCAGCCAGCACAAACCTGCAGTTGCTGAATTCCTGACACTCAAGTGGTATACTGGTATACTGTTGGTATACTGTTGCCCCCCTCAAAAAAGACAAATACCTTTGAAATTAACAGGGATAGTAAACCAAGTATAGGCATGCTATCAGGCTTGGGTACATTTGCAAATGGAAAAAGAAAAATGTGCTTATTCACAAGAGTTGAACTTGAAAGGTTTATAGGTCCTGTTTCCAATCACTCAATATATTTACAACTTCAGATGAAAGCTGTAGAGAAGCTAGAAAGGTTTTATTTTCAAGAGGTTTCTATCTAAGTCTCCCAAGTTTTTAAGGGTTGTTAGTCATGACTTTTGCTGCTGTCAGATTTGTAATTTGTTTAAACATGGATGTTGTAAGAAATCATCAAGACACACACGCTTTGAATTTTGCAAAAATTCGTATTTCACTAAGACGATAATACACTGATGAAATATAGGGGGGGAATTATTAGCATGAGGATTTTTTTTTGTGGGGGAAGGTTGTAGTGTCTTTTGTACTACACAAAACTTTTCTGCAGTCCAATGTGATGAACTGCTTGATTTCCAGAATAATCACAGTTCATACAGTGAATGCATATATTATGTTTGTTGGTGTCTCCCCCCTCCCACGCAAGATTCATTAGTTAAAACAATTAACAATGAAGTTCCAAGGGAAACAAAATTGAACATATCGTATATTATTCTAAGTGGATCTAGAGACCAAAAAATATGTAGTGAATGTTTGCACCAGTCTCATGCCTACAACAATGTACACACGAGCATATTCCTTTGTATGCTGAGAATTAGCCCCCATCACCATGCGCAGATGGAGAAATCCTTGTGGCCCTTGGTTACAATCACTCCCCACACATGAATGGGTTCACTCCCCTCCTCAGTTTGGGCACATTGGTACACCTACGCAGCTCAATGTGCCTTTTATGGGAAATGAGAGGTCTATGCATGCCCTTCCCCCTTCACTCAGTTAATAGGGCATAGACTTTCAATTTCCCACAAGAGCCCATTGTGGTATTTGTATGCGTACTTGTGCTTGCACACTGAGTGGGAAAGGGGAGCCAATGGGGACTCTCAGTGCACAGATACAGTGACCATGTGGGGAAGGACCACATCTCATGTGTGCGCATCTGAGCCCATTCTCACATGCGAACACTGAGCATCTTTCTCTTTTCGTCTCTACCTCTCTCTCTTTTTCTTTTTTGATTGTGAGTCTTTTCAATTAATACCGTTAAACGTTTATTTGAATGCTATTGCTTGCACTGATTCTCTAGGAGAAGCTGAACTACAAATTCATATTACTATGGCGCTACTGAGATTTGTGCCTCTTTTAAAAAAAATAAACTAATAAAAATGGGGACAGTGCAAACAGCTGTTTTCCTTAGTTTGGGTGGCATCATCTATTGTGTGTATCAGAGATAGGCTGTGCATCAACTGGGTACCTGTGTGGAACAAAGAAAGAGGGCTCCAAAATATCTTCCTTAACCCCCAATAAAAGATATATATGAAAGCTATAACAACATGAAAGAAAAGATGAAAATGTGATTCTGAAATCCCAAAACTTAAGAGCTTTCCTGTTCCAGAAGTTAACAGGAGTGGGTGTGGGTGTTTTTTTTTTGTAGCTTCAGGAGGGAGGGCAAAGCTGTTAAATCTAACTTATATGCCTTCTACATCCCAACAAAGATGAGATGGGCAGTGACTGGGAGAGCAAGGCAGCAGATGCCTCAGATAGCAAAAATGCCTCGCGGGTGAGTTACTACTCCCATAGAATTTCAGCCCCATCTGTTTGTTTTGCCAGTTCCGGGAAAGGAAACACTTACTGATTGCTAGGCAACAAGCCATCTCTGTCCTCAGCATAAACTATATGAGAAAAAGCAGCGCACAAAGAAGGGTTTGCATGGTCCTTTCCATTACCTTCTCAATATTAGGGAGCAATATTTCACATTTTCAACAGGATCAAGTGGATCATTTTTCTTCCCAGGCTTCTTCCTCTATAGGAATAAGGCTCTAAGAATGGGTGCATATATCAGCCTTGAGAAATTGTTCAGTGATCATAATGAAACTTTTGGCTGAACCAAAGAAGCCTACAGTAAATGTAACCTGAAGCAATGAATACCACAGAAGATGTAAACAGAGGTCTAAAAATAATTTCTTATGAGCTCTGAATATCTATGCACTGAGTAATCAGGGAGGTCCAGCGGTAACCAATTTCACCCTCTTGCATCAAAATGAACCTCACACTTTTCTTTTGAGATCAGATCAATAGCTAAAATAAGATTGTTTCACAATGTTCCCAACACCACTAGTAAAAAGTGCAGGTAGAGAACTATCAAAAAGTTGCCTGCAGGAGCTTATTTCCCCAGACAATATAAAGTTATTAATTACACTTTGTGGTAATTTAAAATATCACTTTTCTGAAAGTGCAAAGTATTCAGTTAGTCTCAGAGCCTCACAGTATAATCTGTTACATTGCCTCCGATTGATAAATTACACATTTATGGTAATATTTCTGATTAGAAACATTGATACTAAAACACCTAAGTCATAAACGCTTGGTGCAGTTAACAGACAATACACAAGGTTTATATAAAAGCTGCCCTCAAAACATACTGTTCTTTCATGAGTAATTTGCACTGAATATTAACAATGCAGATATATAATAGCCTTCAGTTCAACAGAAAAGCCACTACAGCTTTACAGTGAATGGAATCAAAACGAGATCACCAACACACAGACCAGCAACTATAGTGTGTGTGTGTGTGTGTGTGTGTGTGTGTACACACACACACACACACACACACACACACACACACACACACACACAAACAAACAAAGTGTGAAGCATAAATAAGAGTCTAGGCATACAAATAAGGATGGAAAAGACAAAAAAGAATGCTGCAGTTTTATAGAAACTAGTCTCTTCTTTATAGAAACGGTCTTTTGTCCTAGACATCATTCAGCTGGCAAAGCATAATCGTCTAAGATGTTATTGTTTTAACTTGCCCAGAAAAAAAAGATGAAGGAACAAAGACAAAGTTTAGAACATGCAGATTGTTCACCCATTTCTGAATGGCAAGTTGGGCAATCACACATCCAAGCATTCTCGCTGCAATTAAAAAAAAAATCTTCTCTGACTGCTAAACAGGAGCACCCGATTAATTCAAAATTCTGTAGATGCACAAATTAGATATCTTCTCCATATCAATGGCCTTCTAGGAACCGTGGGACTGAGGAGAGTGATTACTTTGCAGAGATCCTCGGACACACAGTCTTGCTTACGATCTACAGAAAGCGATAAGGGGTGTTTACTTCCCCCCTTTTTACACTCTAAAATATGCATGCATCTGAGGGCAAGGAAGTGGGTTGGCATCAGTGAGAGAGATCAACCAAGGCAAATGCAATCAGGCTTACAGCAATAGGTGCACCCAGGTCAGTCCTAGAAGCTAAATGTCCATGGGCCAAATCAAGCAATGCTAAATTATTGTTAATTTGTAGCAAAAATGCACATTTATGTTTTAAAGGAAGGAAGAAGCTCAAGCAAATTATCTTTCCTCAACATGGGTCCGATGCTACTGCCACATGAAGAATAAATTGCACAGTGGTCTTGTGGCAGGTAATTAAAACAGGAAGAACTCAGACCCTATATAGTTTTTAAAAATACATATATATCACTATGTTGTTGTTGTTGTTGTTGTTGTTGTTTAGTCATTTAGTCGTGTCCAACTCTTCGTGACCCCATGGACCAGAGCACACCAGGCACTCCTGTCTTCATATATCACTATAGAAGTGTTATAAACATATAGTCCTGCTTTCTTACACGTCAGCGTTAAAGAACTGATGGGTAGGCACAAGAGATAGGGTCTTTTTGGTGGCGCTTCGAAAGCTTTGCAATGCTCTCCTTGTTTAGATAGACGCAGGGCACACTCAGTTAATACAGGGTCACAGAGAAGCCAATATCTTTTTTTGTGAAACTAAGCAAAACTTGCCTGCTTTCCCCTTATTTTGCCGAGTTCTGTTGCTTTAAGCACTTTTTATCCAGTATACCTGAAGGAGCATCTCCACCCCCATCGTTCAGCCCGGACACTGAGGTCCAGCTCTGAGGGCCTTCTGGCAGTTCCCTCATTGTGAGAAGTGAGATTACAGGGAACCAGGCAGAGGGCCTTCTCAGTAGTGGTGTCTGCCCTGTGGAACACCCTCCCATCAGATGTCCAGGAAATAATCAAGTATCTGACTTTTAGAAGACATCTGAAGGCAGCCCTGATTAGGGAAGTTTTTAATATTTGATGTTTTATCGTGTTTTTAATATTCTGTTGGGAGCTGCCCAGAGTGGCTGTGGAAACCCAGCCTGATGGGTGGGGTATAAATAATAAATTATCATCATCATCATCATCATCATCATCATCATCATCATCCAAGTCTGGTTCACCTCCAATATCAGACCTTGGTGACATAAACTGCCTAAAGAAACGGATTGCAGCAAAGGAAAGCGAGATAAAGCAGACTTCTCTCCTTAGCCCTTTTTGTGTAAATACGACCACCAACCCCACTTTATATACGAACTGGCAATTGGCCAGTAATGGGTAAAGGGACCCCTGACCATTAGGTCCAGTCGTGGCCGACTCTGGGGTTGCGGCGCTCATCTCGCTTTATTGGCCGAGGGAGCCGGTCATGTGGCCAGCATGACTAAGCCACTTCTGGTGAACCAGAGCAGCACACGGAAACACCGTTTACCTTCCTGCCAGAGCGGTATCTATTTATCTACTTGCACTTTGACGTGCTTTCAAACTGCTAGGTTGGCAGGAGCTGGGACCGAGCAATGGGAGCTCACCCCATCAGGAGGATTCGAACCGCCGACCTTCTGATCGGCAAGTCCTAGGCTCTGTGATTTAACCCACAGCGCCACCTGCGTCCTTCCAAATAACTAGAGCAGATGGAAACCCTTATCCACTCACTTCCTTCTCTACCTTTCCTAGGAGCAAGAAGAACCTTCCATAATTGAGCCTCACCCCTTTCTTCCCAGGTCTTGCCCTGCTTCTTCTCTTTCGAAGTACATCACGGAAAGTCAGGATTACTTGCCTGCCTCTACCCTGATTCACCAGCAATGGTGATCTCTCGTCTCCTTCCTCCCATGTGCATACAGTCTATAGGTGCTTGTACAGACATTCATATCAATCTAGTGATTTCTGGCATGGTTGCCAGAACTACGCTACACCCCATTAACAACCGTAGCAGATATGGCTCACAAGAGTATCATCGCCTCTCAAATGGATAGGGAAACTGCATCAGTGGCGATGTGCAGAATGCAATGCTCAGATGCCTTGCAATGCACACAAAACCTCAGAACAAGCATGGATTACTACATAATGTGTAATATGAAGGAATACTCTGTGTATACCAGTGATTCCCAAAGTGGGTGGTATCATCCTCTTGGTACCTAAGGAGGTGCCAAGTGGCATGGAGCATTCAAATTAGAAGGTCAGAGGAGCAATAAAGGCATACCTCCAGAAAGGTTCACTGTTCACTTTAAGCATGCCACTCCCATATATAAATGAATGTTCTGGAACCTTCTGGAACCTTCTTACTGTTTCTGTCAGAATGATTCCCTAACACGGAGGTTTTCAGACTTCAAAAAGATGGTATCACTGGATAAACTTCATCAATTTTGTTGAATTAGTTCAGCTAAATAGTTTTAATTGGATTTTGAATAATTGTGCAATTAATTGTTCCTGTCTTGAATTATAACTGCGTTATTAGACTCCTTAGTTGGTTGTGCAAACCACTATTCTGAATAATGCTTTTTATGGAGTAGAGGGGCACTGGGGGATGAGTTTATGGTACCGAGGGGGTGGTCAGTGGCTCCCAAATGTTTGGGAAGCACTGGTGTGCATAGTGTCACTGAACAGGTGAATGGTGCACTGTGGGAAATGAGGTCACATGGAGCTCTACGTACTACAGCTTGTATTGCAGAACCTCAACTTTTTTTGGGGGGGGGAATACAGAAAAGCTCTTACGAAATAAATTCAAGTACCTGACATGCTGCTGGGAATCAGCAAAAGGTAGTCATCCTCATTTCTCTTTTTCACCAGTTATCACCTGTCAAGGATTTAAAAAGACAACAATTTCAACAAGTGTAGCAAACAGAACAACCAGCTGTTTTCATTATTGACATTTTAATGTTTTGATGTGATTGTTTTATTCATATTATAGTAAAGGGTTTCTTTCTTTTTCTTTTTACACTTTGCAAACTGCTTAGAAGCTTATTTTGGCATGAAGTAGTATTAACAACAACAACAACAACAACAACCTGTTCGCTACACGTTCCCTATATATTTATTAAATATTTATTTTAAACCTGTCTTCCAGCCCCCAGCCCCTCAAAATGGCTAACAATTAATGGTTAGATTATTACAACAAAAGAAACACAACTCAATACCAGACCACTAAGTACCAATGGAATCGGGTCCACTAGAATGAATGGGATGCTGCCCCACCAGCCTTAGTCTGCACTCAGCCAGCCCCCACTTGCCTGCCTTCTTACGTGCAACCAGTATAGGACATAGCAGTGTCTGTCACTTTCCTCTTCCTCAGTCTCTGCATTGCATACCCTCCAAAATTCCTCAGGTGAAAAGAGGGACATTTCTCACTCCCCACAACTGACCCTCTTCAAACCCCCCCCCCCTTTTCAGTGTGTCCCCCCCCACTGCAGTACATTTCCTTCACCACTTGTGGCGATCACGCAGGGTCCCTGAATGTTTCACCATCTATTGATCCCTGTGCTACCACTTTATTTCTCGCTGCCACCACCCAGGCCCTACCTGGTACAATACTGAGTCCAGTCAGGGTTAAATTGGAACATAAACTTCTGTTTATTTATTGCAGTTTAACAAGCGTGTGGTTTCATAAATGGTATTGGTCCATTACACTCATGGGTTGCCTATCCAGACCTATAACGTCCCATACCTGCTCTCCCTCATTAAACCACCTCTCACATTTACTTGTCTTCCTAGCCCCTAACTGTTCCTGACTCAGCTTATTTCGCTACACTAACTCAACCTACCCACAGATTCTATCCCAATTCACTCCCACTCCAACCAACCACCCAACTCCCAACAAACTCCTCCCCTTCGCCCCTCCCAGAGCTGGTTTTATAGTCCCTCTGACTCCACCCCCTGGGTTCTGATTGGGTAACCTGTTTAACTATTTCACCTCCAGCACTCTCATATGTTAACGTCACACCACTACACCAATAGGATACAGAACACATATTTTCCGCCGTCCTAAGCAGTGCTTTTTTTCTGGGGGTACGCATACCCCTAAACATTTTGTGAATCTAAGTTTGGCCTCATTGAGGGGCAGCATTTCGATATGAGTGGGAAAATGAGAGTACCCCTAAACATTTTTTTAAAAGAAAAAAAGGACTGGTTCTAAGAAAAACCCTTAAACCTGGTTTTTATCTAATTTTCTTCTGTGGTAGAATAAAACCCTGAAGGGGTTTGCATGCCTTGGGTGGAAAGAAAGAGAGTTTTTGTGCAGACATAGGAGACAGAGATTCGGAGTCACAGAGCAGGAGAGAGAGTAATAGATTGCTTTGAAATAATTTCTGCACCTGGTAATTTTTAGTCCCCAATTCCCCTCCCCAACCTGTCCCATATTTTGCCTGACCTGTCCTTTATTTTGCCCGACCAAAGCTGGCAAGTCTAACTCACATCCAGTCTAAAATGGCAAGTTCAGGCCGCAGTCCAGAATTGCCACCTCCTCCCTGGGATAGATGGGGGAAGAGAGCTTGGTATCACAGGCATACCAATAACACTTCCGTCTGCGTTCCCAGTTGACCTGGCAAAGCATTGTCATGTCCCTGCATTTCCTTTGCTAACATAGCTTTCCTCCCTCAAAAAGTAAGTGACAAGCACTACCTGAAATGTGGCCCATAAATTTAATATAAAATGAGACATGTTTGTTCCTTATTGGCACCTAGTACTCTAAAAATACACTTTTTGCAGCTGCAAACCATAGAACAAACCTTGGTTACAACTCATGGTTTGTCTGGAGAGAACTAAACCACAAGCCCTGGTCTGAATGACACTTGAAGCCAAAACATGGCTTAGCACAGCACAGCAGTAGAACAACCAGGGAGGGCCTTCTCCATGGCTGCTCTCAGACTTTGGGACTCCCTCCCTATAGAAGTTTGACTGGCTCCCTCCTTGTTGTTCTGCCAACAGGTGAATACTTGGTTCAACAGGCTGCTTCTAATGAAAGGGCTCGTATCGTGCTGTTTTTATTTCAATCATTTGTATGTTTTTAATAGCTTTTATCAAAGGACGCGGGTGGCGCTGTGGGTT
Source organism: Podarcis muralis (assembly GCF_964188315.1). NCBI lineage: Eukaryota > Metazoa > Chordata > Lepidosauria > Squamata > Lacertidae > Podarcis > Podarcis muralis. Next base: position 41,896,527 of record NC_135666.1, read on the forward strand.
AAACCACAGAACCTAGGACTTGCCAATCAGAAGGTTGGCGGTTCGAATCCCCGTGATGGGGTGAGCTCCCATTGCTCAGTCCCTGCTCCTGCCAACCTAGCAGTTCGAAAGCACGTCAAAGTACAAGTAGATAAATAGGTACCGCTCCGGCGGGAAGGTAAACAGCGTTTCCGTGCGCTGCTCTGGTTCGTCAGAAGCGGCTTAGTCATGCTGGCCACGTGACCCGGAAGCTGTACGCTGGCTCCCTCAGCCAATAAAGCGAGATGAGCACCGCAACCCCAGAGTCGGCCACGACTGGACCTAATGGTCAGGGGTCCCTTTACCTTTACTTTAATAGCTTTTATACAGATATAGTTTTAATTCTATCGGTGTTTAATTGTTTTTAATGACTGTTTTCCCCCTATGTTTTTAGCTGTGTTGGGGAAAACGAAGGGTATAAAAAAATATATTCTATCCTCTCTGGTAACCTGCACATTTGCTTTGTTTACCCTACCAGGCATGGCCAAACTTGGCCCTCCAGATGTTTTGGGACTACAACTCCCATCATCCCTAGCTAACAGGACCAGTGGTCAGGGGTGATGGGAATTGTAGTCCCAAAACACATGGAGGGCTGAGTTTGGTCACGTCTGCTAAGCCATGGTTTCACTTAGTGTTACATGTAAACCAGGCTAGTACCTCTAAATTGAGATACATTTGTGATGTCCACAGCTGATGAAAGCTTGTATCACATCATCATTGTCATCATCTTGGAAGTTGGCATGGGGGTTATACTGTGTTTTGCAGTTTTTGCTAGTAGTAGCCTTGTCAATCTCATTTTTAGGACTCTCCTGAAATGAAAGACATACTGTGTGTTTGTTATAGCAATCGTGATGAAATTTGCTTTCAAGAAAATGAGGTCTGGCTACATCCTTTACAAGCTTTTGCTAATAACCACAACCCTTTAATGTCTCATATGCTTTCCCAAAAGGATGGAGAGAAGATCTGAAACGCTGTTGCTCCTAGTTTGTTTCATTATTAGTTTAATGTACTTATTTCTTATATCCTGCTCTACTTTTAAGGAACAGCTATTTGGGGAGAACTTTATTTTGAGTGGATTCGTATAATATATCACAATGCAATAAAATTCATTATTTGTGTGTTTTAATGCACACCACTTGGGCTTCCTTTAAAGTATAGCATTGACCTATTAATATAATGAATAAAAAATAAATTCCCATGAAGAAGCCCAGCAAATGAAACAGGACATTCTTTCTACTTAGATTATTTCCAGTGAGGAATCCCTCCATGACATTTAAGAGGGATATTATCCTCTAGCTCCCCCCTGTGGGTATCTGATATTATTCTTTTGGAAGACATCCTGTTCATATGTAGCCTGAATTTAGCATGTAAACAATATATAAGGAAGGTAGCGTTCCATTTGGAATGGGGCCCCTGTTAGCAGACGCTTTGATAACACTTTAGCAACCAAACCAAAGACTTATTTTGCTATCTCTTTCAGCCCGGAAAATCAATGTGTTGTTACGAGGTGCTAGTAAAGGTAAAGGTACCCCTGCCCGTACGGGCCAGTCTTGACAGACTCTAGGGTTGTGCGCTCATCTCACTCAAGAGGCCGGGAGCCAGCGCTGTCCGCAGACACTTCCGGGTCACGTGGCCAGCGTGACAAGCTGCATCTGGCGAGCCAGCGCAGCACACGGAACGCCGTTTACCTTCCCGCTGGTAAGCGGTCCCTATTTATCTACTTGCACCCGGGGGTGCTTTCGAACTGCTAGGTTGGCAGGCGCTGGGACCGAGCGACGGGAGCGCACCCCAACGCGGGGATTCGAACCACCGACCTTTTGATCGGCAAGTCCTAGGCGCTGAGGCTTTTACCCACAGCGCCACCCGCGTCCCTGTTACGAGGTGCTATAACCATACCAATTCCTTAATATAAATCAGTTTATATTAGGGTTCGCATGGCATTCTGCCATTTAATGCTGAACATTAAAAAACCAGACCTTCTCAAAATGGGGTAGAGATGGGCTGGTGAGAAACGGTTAATTCACTCGAAATCTGAAATTATTTTTAATACGGAAAAGAGCATTACTTATCAAGGCCAGGCAGTGGAGGCTATGAGGTACTTACTACAAATAGACTCTGAACAGAAGAGCGAGACTATTCAGTGCAATTGGTAAATGAACATTACTCATCCACCCACACTGGAATTATGTAGATCAATGGTAAAAGTATGTTTACGCTGAAATCGGAAAGGTTTGTTTCCCAACAAGAGTAATACATTAAGGAGTATGTCACTACTGCTAATTTGTCTATTAAGACATCGTTCTGACAAGACATTCCCATGTTTTGTTATCCATATGGGTAACCCCAGTTTCTGTATGCACAATACCAATAATTAAGGGCAGTGAAAAAGGGTTTAATAAATGCAATATGTTCTCCAATTACAATCATTCTGGAACACAGAGATTCTATTTAGCTTATTTTCCGCTGGTCCAACTTTTCCCCCTCTTTTTACTCAGAGACTTGCAGCAGTGCTCTAAATAATTTACCTCATGAATGAGGCACAGTTTCTCCCATTCCACGTGAAAGTGGAAATTTTGTTTAAAATTTTAGTGATAGCAGACAGAATTTTCTTCACCGCCCTTTCATAGCAAAAGACAAGTCTGACGCTAAACTTTCCTTGTTTTTTGCTGAATCAATTCAGGGCACGTTAGCTCTCGTTTAAATTTCAATAAGGGACAGTTTATCTTCTGTGTTAATTTTCATTACCGTTCTTTGTGCAGTCAATAAATGATAAGTGGTTTTCTGTCACCATTTCCAGGGCATCGTGAATTACTCACTAGCTCTGGAAAAAGACTAATAAAAAGTCAACTCGCAATATAACAATTTTTAGGCAACTTTATTAGAAGACACATGAATCATAATCTCTAACTGGCTGTCTTACCTTTAAAAAAACACATCTCCAAAAAGTGAATACATGGGGTTTTTTTAAGACAAAGGCAACTTTTTCTATTGTACATTGACCATCACTCTAGTGAAGGAGTGACATGCACCCTCTGATAAGAGTTCATATTACTAAATGACATTTTATATTTCTTTTCCCACTTTTATTGATGTTTCAGTGGTTCAGGATTTGTACATACTCAAGCTTTTCTTACCCAAATCATTAAACAGATCATGATTTGGGGGAGGAAAGCCATTCTTGGCTGCTGGAAAGGTATACCAAGTCTGAAGGAATTAATTAGGGTTGCCATACGTCCGGGATTTCCCAGATATATCCGGTATACTGGAGTTGGCAGCAGTGTCCACGTGGGAGCCGGCCAAATGTCCAGGAAAATCCATACCTATGGCGGCACATGGCGGCAGTGCCGTTTTTGCTGATTTTCCATAAAAATAGTTCAAAGAAAGCTCAACAACTTTGGGCAGAACTAAAAATACATTTAAAGCACATTGTTGTTGTTGTTTAGTCGTGTCCGACTCTTCGTGACCCCATGGACCAGAGCACACCAGGCACCTCTGTCCTCCACTGCCTCCCGCAGTTTGGTCAAACTCATGCTGGTAACCTCGAAAACACTATCCAACCATCTCGTCCTCTGTCACCCCCTTCTCCTTGTGCCCTCCATCTTTCCCAGCATCAGGGTCTTCTCCAGGGAGTCTTCTCTTCTCATGAGGTGGCCAAAGTACTGGAGCCTCAGCTTCACGATCTGTCCTTCCAGTGAGCACTCAGGGCTGATTTCCTTAAGAATGGATAGGTTTGATCTTCTTGCAGTTCATGGGACTCTCAAGAGTCTCCTCCAGCACCATAATTCAAAAGCATCAATTCTTCGGCCTTCTTCTTGATGGTCCAGCTCTCACTTCCATACATCACTACTGGGAAAACCATGGCTTTAACTATACGGACCTTTGTTGGCAAGGTGACGTCTCTACTTCTCAAGATGCTGTCTAGGCCTGTCATTGCCCTTCTCCCAAGAAGCAGGTGTCTTTTAATTTCGTGGCTGCTGTCACCATCTGCAGTGATCATGGAGCCCAAGAAAGTAAAATCTCTCACTGCCTCCATTTCTTCCCCTTCTATTTGCCAGGAGGTGATGGGACCAGTGGCCATGATCTTCGTTTTTTTGATGTTGAGCTTCAGACCATATTTTGCGCTCTCCTCTTTCACCCTCATTAAAAGGTTCTTTAATTCCTCCTCACTTTCTGCCACCAAGGTTGTGTCATCTGCATATCTGAAGTTGTTGATATTTCTTCCGGCAATCTTAATTCCAGCTTGGGATTCATCCAGCCCAGCCTTTCACATGATGCATTCTGCATATAAATTAAATAAGCAGGGAGACAAAATACAGCCTTGTCGTACTCCTTCCCAATTTTGAACCAATCAGTTGTTAAAGCACATACATTCCCCCAAAGAATGCTGGGAACTTTAGCAGTGTGAGGGGTAAACTACAGTTCCCATGATTCTTGGGGGTGGGGGAATAATTTGTTTTAAATGTGCTTTATATACAGTGGTACCTTGGGTTAGAAATGCTTTGGGTTACAGACGCTTCAGGTTACAGACTCCGCTAACCCGGAAGTAGTACCTCGGGTTAAGAACTTTGCTTCAGGATGAGAACAGAAATTGCGCGGCGGCAACAGGAGGCTCCATTAGCTAAAGTGGTGCTTCAGGTTAAGAAAGGTTTCAGGTTAAGAACGGACCTCCGGAATGAATTAAGTTCTTAACTAGAGGTACCACTGTATACCTATAGTGGACATGCAACCAGTTCTGATGGTGATACTTTGGGCCTAGTCAGATGTTTTCGTAAAATTCAATCGACGAACTAACAGCAGGGGAAAGTCTCCGGGTCACATGCATCCCTTCTGTGATGGTACACAGAGTTTAAAGATCAGTCAGAGTGCATAGCTTTTTCTTGCATGTTTAATCTCCCTGAAACTTTCCGAAGATTGAAAGGAAAAAGACAGATTTCGGGATAGGGGGAAATCAGAACACAGAACACAATGTGAACCAAGCATCCAGAATATGTGGAGGGGAGAGCAAGACCAACCCTACTTTCTCTGTTCAGGTTCTCCACACACCTTCATCCAGACTGTTGAATGAAGTGGGATATGGCAAGGGGGAGGGAAGAGAGAATGGGCACATGCCTACCGCTATTATGTTGAAATTCTCAATGTAAATACCTGCCTTTTGCCCCCCAGCCAGCCTAATCACAGCTCCAGAGGGAGAGGTGATTTTAATCAGGAAAACAGCAAAAGGAAAAAGTTAAAACTTGTCCTCCATCACCACTTTCAGGGTCAAAATTAGCAGCAACCCCCCCCCATCAGTTGCTTTGAAGTTCATAAAAAATACCCCAGGAGGTCCACTCACGGATCAGTTTGTCCCTCAGCCTCCTGTTGAAATTACTGACATGCACAAGCAGTTGAAAAGAATGGTTTCATTTTTTATATATGAAAAAAATACATTCTCAGCCAGATCTTTACAAGATTTTTCATCTAAGTAATTTTAAAAGTTTTCCAACATGGTTTTTCAGAATACTTAATCATTCAAATGAGCAAGAGAGAACCAAATACTGTATCCACATATCATATTTTTTTTAGCCCTCACAGAAAAACACAAACAGCAGACCAGGTGTCCCTATTTTCCAGGCACAGTGCTGGATTTACAAAAGCCATCCCGGTTTCTAGATTTGATCCTGGAATGTCCCGCTTGTCCATAGAACATTCCTATTTTCATTGGAGAACTGTTGGAAGGTATGGAGTTATGTGACCCACAAGCAAGGAGATAAGCAACTACACAACCTTTAGAAGACATCTAAGGAAGGGGGAAATGTTTTAGACTATTGTTCTCCAGTAAGTAGGGAAAGATCTGCCACTGGGATGTGGCCTCCCCTAAGGTAGATCACATCAGTGACCCTGCCGCAGAACATATATACGGGGGGGGGGGGGGAATAATAAGTGGGTTCCATACAGCCACCATGTGCACACATGCCAAAATATTAATGAGGGAAAAGGCGCAGTCATAACAACAATTTGAAAAGTCTACTTTCAGTCAAGCTTCTGCTTCTAAACTTCTACGGTATAAAGTTCTCTGTGCTTAAAAGTTATGCACAATTAGTCTAGAATCCCTGAAGTCTTCCTTATGGGTGAATGAGCACAAAGTACTGCAAACTGGTGTCATTTATACTCTATGGAGCTGGAAGAAGATCTAAGATGCTTTTGGCCTACTTATGGAAGGCCCAGTGGGAACAATCTGAAGTTGTCTTCTCTGCTGCTTGTTTCTTATGTTTTTCTTCTTAGAAATGCAATTTTTACCGACTTGGTTTCAATAACACCTATCAAAAGCTCTTCATGTTTGCATTATTTGATTTGCTCCTCATCTGGGGAACCAACCCACATAAAGTATATGAAAAGTATGTTTAAAAATACCCTCAATGTGCAGCATCAAAAACATATTCTGAGGATTATTTGAACTCTTCCATGTGTGTGTATTAAAAACTTTGTAAAGTGAAAGAGATGGATTGGACAATTTTCACATAGGCAAAGGTCATATGGTTGATGTAATCTATTAGAATAATGAATCAGCTATGTAATCTTTGTCTATTTCCTCAGGTGACAGTCACATGTCTTCTGCATGTCTTCTGCACCCGGTGAAGTTTTTGTTTGGAAAGAAGGCAAGTGAGAGAGGTCTACAAGATTAGGCATGGTGCATAGAAAGTAAATAGGAGAGCAGCTAATCTTTGAAACATTTACACCTGCAATTAAAATCGTATTCCTTTCATTATTAATGTTAGCAATTAGATATTATTGTTCTCATAAGGAAGAAATGTTCTCATTTGACAGATCACTCACAGCATAGCGCTATAGTACTTTTGTATAAAAGGTCACAATTTAAATTTACAGAACTAAATATGGTCTCTTTTATGGTAATAGCTACTCCTTTGAATGAAACTGGATGATAAACTTATATTTCTTCCTGCATTTATATTTTCACAGTGCCTAGCTTCACAATGTGAAATTTTGCTTTAAATGTCAAATGGAATATGAAATGCAGCAATGGTACAATAACAATTTAATGTAATTGTACAGGTACAGAATCGTATAATTCTGTATATATTTATGGGAAGAGAAAAAGAATATTGCTGATTACAATCCAGGATACACATAGTGCTATTTTTCTAGAAAAAGAGGTGCTAGAATTCACCACTTTCCTCGTTCTCTTATAATGGCAATGGGGCCCACGTGAGAGGTGCCGGAACTTTGTTCCCTTTCACAGATCTAGTTGTACAATCCTTAGAAATATGACCCTCACCCCTTTCTCTGATAGGGGTTTTCTCATTCAGAATATTCCAGAGTAGTCCTGCATCAAGAAGCAATCTTTTAACAACTATCACCTGCTGAAATATAGCACCCAAATATTTTAGGGCTATTAACTTTTGTTGTTGTTGTTGTTTAGTCATTTAGTCATGTCTGACTCTTCGTGACCCCATGGACCAGAGCATGCCAGGCACTCCTGTCTTCCACTGCTTCCTGCAGTTTGGTCAAACTCATGCTGGTAGCTTCGAGAACACAGTCCAACCATCTCGTCCTCTGTCGTCCCCTTCTCTTTGTGCCCTTCATCTTTCCCAGCATCAGGGTCTTTTCCAGGGAGTCTTCTCTTCTCATGAGGTGGCCAAAGTATTGGAGCCTCAGCTTCACGATCTGGCCTTCCAGTGAGCACTCAGGGCTGATTTCCTTAAGAATGAATAGGTTTGATCTTCTTGCAGTCCATGGGACTCTCAAGAGTCTCCTCCAGCACCAGAATTCAAAAGCATCAATTCTTCAGTGATCAGCCTTCTTTATGGTCCAGCTCTCACTTCCATACATCACTACAGGGAAAACCATGGCTTTAACTATACGGACCTTTGTTGGCAAGGTGACGTCTCTACTTCTCAAGATGCTGTCTAGGCCTGTCATTGCCCTTCTCCCAAGAAGCAGGCGTCTTTTAATTTCGTGGCTGCTGTCACCATCTGCAGTGATCATGGAGCCCATGAAAGTAAAATCTCTCACTGCCTTCCCTCAAATTGACAGAAACATATAAGCCAAATACTTTGGCCTAGCCTTATAGGCTGTCAAAGGCTTGTGAAAGGGCATGCCTATTTAACAAATAGGTAATTCACTGTCTCTTGAGGCCTGGAATAGAATTTTGCTGGGGTGTGTTTTTTTCAACTAGCAAATGTAAGCTTCCTTTGCAGCTACACCCTAAAATTCTAATTTACAAAAAAGTGATTTTATGAAGGTAGTTTCCTAATAATGAGTTGAACGGTAACACGTTTGTGTGTGCTTATGCCTTGCAATCCTCTGGGATGATCAAATTTTCTTTGCAACTCATCAAAAAATTTGGCACAGTGGAAAAAAGATGGCACAGAAATACAGAGTTAACAACAATTCACACCCTCTTTTACAATTTAATTTCCCTCGTGTTCAGACATGAAGAAAAGCAAATAGGTTAAGGAGTGTGTAACAGCATACAGAAAAAATATATTAAAATATTTCAGTTTATAATATAAATTTTCTCTGCAGCACTGATTATTCAGTTAGATATTACTACGCGTAATGTACTAAATGTTCTACCAATAAATTAGTAAACAGAAGGATACTAATTTAGCATTTCAACTTAGATTTTGTTTTGCTTTAATATATGTCTGCAGTGTATATATGGAATATTAAAAATATTTTAATGTCTGCAAACTCACAATTAAGTATTCATGTGTTTTTTTAAGTTATATTCTGTTAAGGAGAATGGAACTTTTTTTGTTCATTTTTTTAAAAAGTCAGCTACTTAAAACCTTGGTTTTAGTGTAATCTATTATCAAAAATGAGATGTTTAAAGAGAAACACAAGCAGAAGATAAGAGATGAAAAACACAGGTTCATATATAACAGCTTTTTTTATTTTTTCCTTTTGGTAAAAAAATAAATAAATCCTAAAGGTTCTACAGAGTTGAAAATTCTCCACTACCACCCAAGACATAGTGACGACTGGTAAAAATATTTAAAATGTAGCATTGCTTCCTGTGCCAAAAGACACTAATAAAGAAACAGTACCAATAATGACACAGAAATTTAACACCCAATAAATGCTTTATTTAGATGTAATTCTGCCTACACTGCGTAATAAAAACTAAACACTGGTCAGAGTTTTCACACACCCTTTTCTGGGTCTCTCAGACTGTAACCGTGTTTCTATTCTATGTAAAACCACATCACCACCACCACCATCATCAGTCTATGCATGGAAGAAACATGTGGCATGTGATCCAACCAAAGCTGGGGATTTTATCTTAATTCCAGTGTATTTCCATATAGCATAGCAACTCCCAGGACATCTCATTCAATATTCACTCCATGAAGAATGGAAAAACTTTGCATGATCAGCACATTTTCCCCCCTTAGGTATTTAGTTTAAATGATGGGACATGATTAAGATGTTTGGCAAATTAAGATACCATGTCAAAGGTACTTCCCAACTGAGAGTTAACTCTGTATTGTCAAAGTCACTTCTACGCAGTTCTGGAGACCTATTGGTTGGTGCTCTTATGGAGCAGTTGCAGTAACAGAGGACCACCCCCTGTCAGGCTTCGGGGAATCAGATCCCTCCCCCAGTGGCAGCAAAGAAACAGATAAAAAAGATGAGTTCTTACCCATTAGTCTATTCAATAATCACAGCGAGAGACAAAGGAATGTGGTTTCTCTCTAGAAATGGTGTTGCTCCAAGTAAAGTCCCACTCCCTCTTCGTCTCCCCTACTCCACGTCACCCCTGCGTCGGCTAATCTGAGTTTTCTGCCTCTGAGCTCTCTGTTCTCCTACCCTCAATGCCTGTCTGGTCCTGGGAGAAGGGGGGTCAGGAATGCTTTCCATGGACACTGAGTCTGTCAGCTGTCTCTCCCCTGGTGGTGGTGGTGGTTCTTCTTCTTCTTCTGGTTCTTCTTCTTCTTCTTCTTCCTCCTCCTCCTCCTTCTCTTCTTCCAATATTTCCCAGCTTCTGCCCTCTGCAGCCTCTGAACTATGCCCTTCTGCAAACCAATGATCTAAATCTATACCATCTCCTGTTCCTGGGAAGGTCCAGGAGAAGAGGGGGCAGTTCCCACCATTCCTCCTCTGTCCAGCCCCTGACACTCCCCCTCCATCAGTTTATGTAGCTTCCCACGGGCACAGCTGGAGACTACACCTGCATGGAAACTTCCATTGCTCATCCCTTTTAAGTCCCCTCTTGGTTCTGGGAGACAGTGGTGCAGGAGAGGGTGGGGAAGCACCCGGTCCTTCACTTGCCTGATCTGCCTTCTTCCTCCTCTTCTTCCAACCCATCCTGTGCTCCACCCTCTAGCTCTGAAGTTTCCCCTGCCTCTGATTCTTGCCTCCTGGGTTGTACAGGTCACCACAAACCATTTCCCTCTCCTCCCAAGTCAGACACCAGTCCCCCTTCCCTTGGCGCACACTCGCCAGCGTCCTGCCGATCCCTGGCAGGTAATCAGACCTGTGTGAAAGTCCAAGGATGCCCACATGGCAGACTGAACCTCCTGGCTTTTTTGATCCTTACTTGGGATAAGGCTAGCACTGAAGTATACTCCAGATCTGGGCCTGCTTGGCTCTGGGAAGAGCTGAGGCTCCCATGTGTGCTATAGAATTCCTCTGTCTCCTGGTCACTGGTGTAACTCAGTGGGGAATCCTCATTTCTGGGTTCCACTTGACAGCTCCCCTGAGGGTCTAAGCTGCTACCTCTACCCTGCTCCAGCTACAAGTGACCTCTGCCTTATTCAGGACTGGCAGAAGCAATTACCCTGTTGGAGGGGATTCCAGGAAACAGGGAATTGTGTTCACATGTGGTGTGAGTGTAAATATGTATAATTTTGGGGGCAAAGGGTGTTTAAGGAGATAGCAGAAATCACTGGGTTAAAGCTGGCCAAAAGTCCAGAGGTAGCATTATTATCAATTTACGATGGGGTGGAAGGTTCACAGGCCATGAAGGACTTGCTCACAAATTTATTGACAGCTGCACAAATTATTTTAGCCAGGAAGTGAAAGGGGAAAGCGGAATATAAGATGGAAGAATGGTATAAAAAGGTGAGGGATATAGCTATTGATGATAAATGAACATGTGCCATTAAGGTAAGACGGGGAATTTGCAGGAGAAATGATTCTGAGGAGATATGGAGGGTGTTTGTAGAATCTGTACTGTTAAAACAGAAAGGGGTCAAACCATCGCAAGAGGTGTTGGAGTTTTGGGAGGTTGGATAGTTACAATGGAATGGTCTCGGTGGTGGGGTGCACATTTTTATTCTTATTTATTTATGATTATTACTTTGTCTAAATAAATGAATAAAGCAAATAACCAGCAGGATTTCTCTTCCCTAAGAAGCAGACCCAACATTGCACGGAGTCAATGCCTGACCCACAGTCCCCAGCGGAAGCCCAGTGAACTTTATGACATATGCCCTGTATCTACAAACCAATGTCGGTGTAAATAAGGTAGCCTCGTAAAAGTGAAAGAGCACACAGAACTCTCGCTCTCTCTGGCAGGCGCACACAACGCATGCATGCACAGAGTATTCTATGCGGCACAGTCTGGGCAGAAAAGGTGAGAAGGACAGTGTGATGAAAGTTTGCCTTCAGTCAGTGAGATCGTCAGTTTTCCAGGCTAGTGCACACAAGCTATCAACTATATTTATCCCTCTTGTTTACCCAAGGGCTTGCATACTCAACCACACTCACATAGCTTCTGACTCACTCACTCAAGTTTTCACATGAATTTAATAACCTCGAGTCGGGGGAAGCCACGCAGCGGGTTCTTTCGAAAGCAAGAGCCAGGCTTTCTGCTGCGTGAGACAGGCGGCTCGTCGCTCCGAAAGCCTCAAAACAGGAGGCCGAGAGAAGGAGAAAATGGGTCACAATCCTGAGCCTCAACTGCATTGCATATTTAACTCCCAAGTCTCTCTCTTGACAACGAGGTGGTCTCATTTCCCTTTCCAAACTATGGCTTTGTAGTGGCAGACATGCTGTGCTCCAAATATGGCTTTGTCATATGCTGTGACTTATTAAATTCTTAAGAGCTGGCACCTTTAAGGCACAGAATCATAGAATTGTAGAGTTGGAAGGGATCACAAAGGTCATCTAGCCCAACCCTCTGCAAGGGCCTTCTCGGTAGTGGTGCCCACCCTGTGGAACGCCCTCCCATCAGATGTCCAGGAAATAAACAACTATCTGACTTTTAGAAGACATCTGAAGGCAGCCCTGTTTAGGGAAATTTTTAATGTTTGATCTTTTATTCTGTTTTTAGTATTCTGTTGGGAGCCGCCCAGAGTGGCTGGGGAAATTATTATTATTATTATTATTATTATTATTATTATTATTGAATCTTTCACCCAACATGCGGCTCAAACCCACAACGCTGAGATGAAGAGCCTCATACTCTACTAATTGAGCTATCCCAGATGATGTTATCAGGTACACAGAGAGCTACCTTGTAATAAGAAGTTGATTTTTCCATCTTCAGTGGTACCTCGGGTTACATACGCTTCAGGTTACATACGCTTCAGGTTACAGACTCTGCTAACCCAGAAATAGTACCTTGGGTTAAGAACTTTGCTTCAGGATGAGAACAGAAATCGTGCTCTGGCAGCGCGGAAGCGGGAGGCCCCATTAGCTAAAGTGGTGCTTCAGGTTAAGAACAGTTTCAGGTTAAGAACGGACCTCCGTAACGAATTAAGTGCTTAACCCGAGGTACCACTGTAGTACTGTCTACCCCAGGAAGTGGGGAAACTGGGCCTGTGGGACAATCTTGTCCCACCAAGCAACTCTTCACCAATCAGGTGACATCACTTGTCAATCATCTGTTGACTCAGGGCCTTGCCATGCCTCCCTCAGATCTCTACCCTGATTGCCAGTAGCTCCCAGGCCATGGCCTCTCCCAGCACCCACGTGGTGATGCCAGGAAATGAGACGGGACCTTCTGCCCGCAAAACAAGGCTGTGCCGCACAGCTACAATCTTTCCCACAAGGAAGATATTCTTCAAAGAAGCAGAAAGCACCATCGTTGTTACATGTAGGGAAAGAGTCTTGCTGGCCAAGAAAACTAACAGATCACTGTGCAAGATAATGAGATTTTCAACTCAGTGCAATATTGGCTTGCTTGATCATGATGCAATATTATTTTTTTTGGAGCCCGTTTCAAAATCGTATCTCGGCTGTGTAAAAGGGCCTCCTTTCCAGGACTGTGGAAGGAGGCTTGCAAAAGCCTTTGCGAATGTCCCCCCACTTTAAGACTGTGGCGCAAGGGATTTCGACTGGTGTCCAAAGCATGTGATAGCAATGCAACTGACATTTCAAATTTGGCCCATAAACAAAAACTAGTAAGTATTGGGCCCACGGAGCTCAAAAGGTTCCCCACTCATGGGCTAACAGCTGAAACCATCAAGGTGGCAATAAGTCAGAGATGGAGAGATAAAGGGGGCAATATGCCAGAGATTGGGGGTAGGGCTGTTAAGGTGCCTTTCCTCAGTTCTTGACAGGAAGGAAGCAACTCCTATGCTTACAGCTGAGGAAGAAAGAGTCAGGGTGGGGTCTCCAGTACACGCTCCCATCAAGATGGATTTTTGGGGTCTAATGCTTCAAAATATCCACATTAAAGCAATATTTATTTTTAAAGCATATATCACATTGGGGGGGGGTTCTTCTATTTCCCCCCAGTGTGTCTTCTGAAACTCTTACTATAGCGCAAGGCTTTAGTTGTTCATATCTCCAGCATTTATTATTATTATTATTATTATCATTATTTAGAAAAAGAGGTGCTGGAACTCACCATGAACACCTCCCTTGTTTTCTTATAATGGCAATGGTACCCACCTGATAAGTGCCGGAGTTTTTCCGGCTGAGAAAAAGCCCTGCCTTACCTAGTTCAAGACTTTAGCTGTCATTCTCTCTGTATAATAAGTGTATATACTGCAGTTCTTCCTTCTTTATTAGAGCAGTCTCTATTTTCTGGAACCCAGTCCTGGTAAAACACTCTCCATTTTGTCCTTATTTCTGCCCATTGGGAAAAATTTTTTTATTTGCTTTTCAATATCCTGTTAGCATCTATCTTCTAACAACATGCTTCTCAGGGTCTCTAGAAACTAAACCTCTTGAGTGTCTATGCCCATTTATGCATGCATATGTACATTAAGACACCTCATGGTGCACAAACCTACCATTTCAAATGTTGGTGAGGCTCGTTTTGAGTTGCCAATAGCAGCAGGGCAAGTTTGCTTTTTCTTTCTTTCTTTCTTCTGAAGACATCGTTAATCTAAAGAACAAACGTTTCCTTGCTCTTAAAGCAGAGCAGGACAAGTTATTGCATGACTACAACAGACAGAATGCTGCTTTCAGCAATGAGAACAGACTATTGCAGCACAACTAGTCACTGCTAAAAAATGGAAATCTCCTGTAACAAACCATTTTTCATCAGTGGTACCAAGAGGTCTGGGGCAGAGCACTGATGGAGAAATGGTCACATTAACTACAGCTCTGCAAAATGGAACTGGAACCATCAGTTTTAAAACACCTGGTACATTTTATCTCCTTTGCAATTAAAGAAAAATACATTTGCACTCCTCCAGCTACACACTGACAGTTGTGGCTCAGTACTATTGATCCAATTAACTTTATTTCCTTATTTTTATTTTCTATTGTATTGAACCAAATTGCAACTTATAATGAAATGTTTGTTCTTCATTGTTATTGTTATTAACCTTTGTTACTTTTCTACTGAAAATTTATAAATATGCTTTTTTTTAAAAAAAAATAAAAATGATATATTACAAATGTGTTCCTGGTCTTATCTGTGATATGCATGTGGTGTATTCCCATGTTCATTCTGTAAATTGTGTGACCTCGGCCATATCCTAAGATGATGATGATGATAATTTAATTTCTTCGCTTCTTGCAGTGAGGGAACCACCAAATTAATACCTTTTAGCTGTTCACTTTTTATAAAAATTACAAGCTTGCAACAGTGATTTTTCCATAAACATGTCTTCTCCTGATGGTGCTATAAAGTCCATGGCCAGTTTTCAAATTCAGGGTTATTATGACACCAATGTTTAATGGCAAAACACCTCAGAGTCGCACTGGGGCCGACTGTAGCTCCAGCCCTTTTTGTTCTCCAGGAGCAGACCAGTGTGAAGTCTGCCCCAACTCAGTCTCCTCCAGTAGCCCTACAGGTCACTGCAGATAGGCCAGAATTTGAATCTGGGTTTGGCATGAACCCAGTAGGCTCCGCGATGGTCAGGGGAGCGGAGCGATGGTTGGAAGGACGGGGAAGCCCAGCGTCGGGCCACAAACGACGCCCTCCGCCGGACTGGGTGAACAGCCATTTTCTGCCTGCCCTTGGAAGGGAAACAGAAGAAACCAAGGAGAATGTAGATTGGGGCTTCAAGGCAGACTATTTCAAGGCTCAATAGGAAAGCTTCCAAGCAGGCAAATTAAAAGATATGAGATGCTGTGTTCTAAGGAATTTAAAATAAAACGCTCTTCAAAACATCGGGTGCCAAAGCACGTTGTTCTGTAGAATCACAAGGCGTCCTGGTGAGCAACACCGCAAACATTTCATGTCATTGTCAACACTTGAGCAAAAGGCACCAATTGACGACACAACACTGAACCGCTGAAAGAGCTTAACCAGGCAGGGAATCTTACTACACACAATAGGAAATGGGTGCACTTTTCATAATATACTAAAACCAAATCCTTAACTTGCTTCACAGACACAGTCTGTCAAAAACAAAAGGGAGGAAGTGTAGGGAGAGATTTAAACACACACACACACACACACACACACACACACACACACACACACCTGCAAGAGATTGGTTAGCATAATCACAACAGATCATTTTAAAAGAAAAGAAAAGAATGCTTAGGAAAATATGGGGTGAGGTGTTTTATACATTAGGGCTGCCCCACAGAGAGGCCTGCTTAACTTACTTGGCTGTTAATGAGTGGTGAGCAGTCTTCTGGTATACTGATCTGCTGGTTTTTGCCACGCTACTACCTGCCTCTCGTTACGGTCGCTTATGAGCCTACTTCTTGCATTAGCTATATAAACAGCATTTCATACCATCAGTTGTGCTCCTGCTATTGCACAGCTCCCCATCCAGAACACTCTACACACACACACACACACACACACACACACACACACACTTCTACCTCATCTGGAAACCTGCACGATGACTGGGATTTTAAAACATACAGAAACCTTTGCATGAAGGAGATGGTGATACTGAATGCATGGATATAAGGTGGGCAGGACTGTGAGCCATTATGCAACAGTGGCAGCCATTGGCATGTCCTCACTGCCTCTTCTGCACATAGAAACAGCTTCACGTGAATAATGCATCTAACTATCACAGGAGACTCATGCTATTACTTTATAGTTATTTCTACAGGGTCTAAAGTTCTCTACTCTTAACAAGATTCGTTTTAGTGCACCTGCACTTTACTTAGCATTCACTCCCACTAACGATTTAAGCAGAAATTAGAAGAGAAGGCAATAATTCCACAATGGTGGGTACCATTGGCTTCTCTTGTCTCAGCAAAATGCCTCGAAAGCCAAATCAACAAAAAGAAAATTAAAATGATGTAGTCTTAACCATAAAACAAAACAAACGATTGAAGGGGTTTAAGGGGGGGGGTATGTGCAGAAACTGTAAAATAGGAATTGTAAAAACTAAATAAACAAACTCAGAATACTGATCAATATCCAACAGACAACGAAGAAGGCCGATCAGCTTGTTAATACATCAGTATGGTGCATGCAGCTAAACAGATATCAAAAGCCCAAATGCATTCCGATCTCAAAATATCTTCACCAACACAAAATTATGCAACTGTCTTTAAAATAAAGCCATTCCTGCAGGCTACTATAAAATTCAAAGTCAAAGAGTAAGCAAGCATTCAGGTAACATTTGAGGTGGAAGCAGTAGAAGAAGCCTAAAGCACTGGAGAGGTTTAATTCCTAAGTTGTTCAGTTTTCAGCTCACAGTATCTATAGGAGAGATAGTCAATGTGGTCCCTTCCAGATGTTGTGGGACTTGAACTCCCTTCAGCCTCAGCCAGCAGGGGCAATGTTATCCATCAGGGATGAAGGGAGTTGCAGTCTGGCAACAATGGGAAGGGAGGGCTGCCATAGATGTCATGCATATCTGAATGTGCTTGAATGATGCTTTTCCTAAATGAAGAGCCTAGTGCAATTGATAAAAAATAGAGCATTAGGGTTCAACAGGGAGGGTCCTATGTTCAAATCCTTGTTCAGCTAGGATTCACTGGAATATCTTGGCCAAGTCTTAATGTCTATACTTGCTGTATGATCTGAACAGTAAAACATTTTCTTCATCAACATAATTTTGTAAGAATAATGATAAATGTGCTGTTTTAAAATTTACGAAGATATTTTGAAAAACACAGAAAGATGTAAAAAAATAATAATGAAGGGTACCTTTGTGAAAGCATTGTCTGGCTGATACTTAACCACCAATATCCAGAACGTTTTACCTTTGCGCTGCTCTGTGGAGGTTTCACTGTGGAAGTTAACTCTGAGATGAAGAGACAAGAAGGACCTGGCACAGCAAGGCTGTGTCTTATCAAACATTCACTTGTTGTCCCAGAAACTGCATCTTAATGGGACTGCCATATTTTATTCATCCCATGTTTCATTTATAAATACGCAGTATCATTATCTGAGTTTGTCAAACTGCTCACTTTAAAATTTCATAGAACGCTGCTGCTTTGAGAATATGATCTTTCCAAAGCAGCAAGTGCATGATTCAGTTCAACACCTCTCTTTTAAAAAAAAAAATCATAATGAAGTACATACATGCCTAAACCCAGTGCTTTTTTTCCTTAAAAAATGTTTAGGGGTACTCTCATTTTGACTCAAGAAAATCACCATTTTGTAGTTCAAATTGGGAAAAATAAATACAGTAAAGGGACCAAAAGTACAAAGATTCACAAAATGTTTAGGGGTATGTGTACCCCTGAGTCCCCCCCAGAAAAAAAGCACTGCCTAAACCAATTTCCTCTCTTTCAACATCATAAAGCTGAAATGTGTATTATTATAACTTTATTTAATCAGCACTGGTTGCCTTTCCAGGCTTGATATAAGGCACTGATTTTGACTTTTAAAAGCCTTGAAGGCTTGGGACCTGTGAAGTATTACAGCCTTCCCTGAAAATATTCTGCTTCTAATGAGTGACTAAGTCTTCGAGGTCATATATCTGACTATGAGTTTGGGGGGAGGGAAAGTTCAGTAAAACATGAGGAAACTCCTTGCTCCTATGTTGCGCATAGGCATTTAGGTTCAGGACCGCAAGCACTGCCTCTCCCCAGATGAATTGATCCAGACCCCGTGATCATCAACTGAGGCCCTTCTTTGAAGAGGTCTGGAGGGTGGGAACACGAGAACGGGCCTTTTCTGTGGTGGCTCCCCATTTGTGGAATGCTCTCCTCAGGGAGCCTCACCTGATGCCATAATTATATATATTTAGGTGCCAGGCAAAATCTTTCTCCTATAGCAAGGCCTTTGGCCTTTAACTATTGGTGGCCTTTTAGAAGTGGGTGGGATGTTTTTAATGTATTTTTCTCTCCTCTTGGTTTTAATGTTCCTATTTGGGTTTTATTGTCTGTTGGTTTGGTTGTCAGTTGTTCTGGGTTGCCCTGAGCTGAATAAAGCAACTTCCAAATTTAATTAACACCACCACCACCAATTTAGGCCTTTTTGTGGGCCCACCAGTTTTTCTTTAAAGAGCACGTGCGAATTAAAATAAGGTTGCTTCCAGAGGCAACTTTTTTATTGCGCATCCATCCTGATTTGAAGGCAGGGGGGGTTAGATGACGTTGACTATTCACTAAACACCCCTTCTGATTTGTGGAGAGGTCAAACAACACTGCACTAAGAAAGTGTTATCACACACTTTCCAGCGCATTTTTCTGTCCCTTTCCTTATTGCAAAAAATGGGGCGAGTGTTCTGGGGGAAGGCGGTTCGTTGCACAAAAGCTCCAAAACATTTTTAATTACACAATCTGAATTTGCCAGTATGGGATTAAATCCTACCCGAAAATACATAATGAGAGACATAAGTTCTTCAAATCGCAAGTGCAATGCTGGGAACTTGAGCGCTGGGACACTTGGGAAATGGGTGCCAGGGATCATGCAGGAAGATGCCCAAATTAAGGGCATCCCATCTATCTCCTCCCGCTTCCAAGGATTCTGGAGAATCAACACTCGGACTAACAATGCAATTCTATGCATGTTTACTTGGAAATAAATCCCAATGAGTTCAATTGGGTTCTCCCAAGTAAATGCACATGGGATGATGCTTGAGGAGGCTATATACTGAAAGTCAGTGCCATTTGGAGGTTGTGAAGTAAGTCTGGTTCAGATCTATAACTTCCAAGTGATTTCATATGACATCTGCATGGGGAAATGCTGGAGAATTTTTAAAGAAGTAATCTGCATCTATTTAAATACTCAAGATATAAACGATTACAGACTATGCAAACAAGCCAGCTCTGTGTCTGAATCTTCAGTACAAATTAGTCATTAGAGAGTTGTATTTTTTTGGCAGTGCGACGCTAAAAAAAAGTCGCTTCTTTCCAGAATTGTCTAGTATTCTTTTGGATAAATCTGGGGTGGGGGCTGTTGTTGCTGTAAAGGTTTTTGGCTTCAGAAGAGTGAAGAGCGAGTATCCACTGCTATCTCTTAGACATGCCAAAGCATATGGGAGATGTTTTGAAACACTCACCAGTTAAATCCATCAAAAGATGCAGCTCAGCTGACAGAAAATGACAGAAGAAATGGCATTCATGTAAATCACAAACATCACTTGGATGCTTCCCAGAGAGCAATTACAGCTTCAGACAAAACCAAATGCTACTGTTGGAGGAAGACCTTCCAGGGCGATGGACAAAGTCAGACAACTAAAGTCCTCGGAATGACAGACCTCTGTGGAACTGGGAAAATAACACTAAAACTGAAAAGTAGTGTGGTGCCATGAGAGGCTATTAATCAAATATAGAGTCCTGTCTTGTAGTGTAATTTTCCATTAGGCACAAGGTCATTTCCAAATAGGGCAAAGGGAACATGCATGCACACAGGACGCTGTTTTGCACAACTCCTTCCAAACACATTTAAGAACATTAAAAAAAGAAGAAGATTTAGATACACACACACACACACACACACACACACACACACAAGCAAGGAAATTTCATAAAAGTCACCGAAGATAACTTTACTTTCTCCAAAGCTGTTCTACTGCAGAGCTAAAACTAGCAAAATCTCTTACAAAGTGCCTTGCTTCCCTTAGCAAGCAGAGTCTCTCCGTGATTACAAATTGATGCTAAGTAAACTTGACAACTGATTTGGAAAATGGTTCATGCTGAAAAGCAGCAGGGTGGATCTTCCAGCCTCCCACAGCACCAGCCTCACTTATACAGAGACAAAGGTCTCATTTTGGTTATTTTATACCAGGCTAATATTTCCAACACCGAGTGGTTATTTCCATTCTCCGCTGTGTGTTGTTTGGAAAGTCAGTTGGGTTACTCTTACTGCCTTTACAGCCTAGATGGATGTTTCTCAAAAGTCACTGAGGATGCAGATAAGACTTACCGTATTTTTCACTCTATAAGACGCACCAGACCACAAGACGCACCTAGTTTTTGGAGGAGGAAAACAAGAAAAAAATATATTCTGAATCCCAGAAGCCAGAACAGCAAGAGGGATCGCTGCGCAGTGAAAGCAGCAATCCCTCTTGCTGTTCTGGCTTCTGGGATAGCTGCGCAGCCTGCATTCGCTCCATAAGACGCACACACATTCCCCCTTACTTTTTAGGAGGGAAAAAGTGAGTCTTATAGAGCAAAAAATATGGTAAATGGTTTGAGCAGTTACATCACTGAGGAAGCACACTGTACACATACAGAATTGCCTGCCCATCCAAAGTGGAGACAGCACTGTTCTGTTTCTGGGTTTACCACAGACAACGATGGCCATCGTGAGAAGAGGAGGCTGGTCTAGATTGGCCATTGGCTTCATCCAGTACACTGTTCTTATGTGACACCGCTTAATTCAGTTTTCAGCAGAAACTGGCAGCACTGGTCATAAGCCCACTTCTTATCAGGCACAATTTTGCCCAAGAACCTAAAAAAGTCCTGCTGGATCAAGCCAAAGGCCCACCTAGCGCAGAATCCAGTTTTCACCATGGCCAACCAGATGCCTGTGGCAAGCAGGGCTGCAGTTCTTTCAAAACAAACGTTCCTTTTACAACAGGAACAGCAAAGCAATGAGCGAACATTTCACGAATAAACAGTTTTGCCTGAAGATCGGGGAAGGAGCAAGGCATATGACTGAGATTAGCTTCCAAATTTCTGGCCATTAGTTGATGCATTCTTTTATTATTAACTCATTTTTATGAAGAGTTCTCCATAGAGAATAGGGGAGGGGGCATAGGAAGACGGAAGGTAGGTGAAGCTCATGCAGACAACTGCAGTGCCTGGAGAAGGACAGGTTGTGTAGCCACAGCAGTGAGCAGAGGAGGAATGAGAGGAACCACCACAATGCTTCTGCAGCAGCACAACCAGATGCCTTCATCTGCCCCAACTGCAACAAAACAAATCTCCCCCATATCGGTCTCTACAGTAACTGCAGGCACTGTAACTCTTTTTAAAATATATCTTTTCGAATTTATACATTTAATTAATTTTACAATCATCTTGACATTTCAAGGTATGACTTCATTCCCCCTCCTTCTGCGGTTCCCTAAATTTATTTTTTAATATCTTCTGCATATCCAAATTCATCTAATTATCTACTTTAAATATATATTCTTATGAAACTGCAGGTTACTACAATAACCACACCAATGTTTTTAGCTGTTTATAATTTATCGGTAAAAATTCAATAAACCATTTCCATTCATTTTTTTTAAAAAAATTGTTCTCTTGATGTCTTATTCTTCCGGTTAAGTTTCGCCATTTCTGCATATTCCATAAGTTTTTGTATCCATTCTTCCTTTGCTGGGACTTCTGCTTCTTTCTACTTTGGGGCGAGTAGCATTCTTGCTGCTGTAGTCACATACATAAATAAATTTCTATACACTTCCCTATAATTCCCAAAAGAAAAGCTTCTGGTGATTTTTTTAAAACAAAGGTTATTTTAAACATCCTTTTCAATTCATTATATATCATTTCCCAGTAAGCTGTAACCTTACTACAAGACTACCACATGCACTGTAACTCTCCAACATTTGACTTCACCCGCAAAGGCACTCCTCCATCATTTCCGAGACAGATGGATGCCAACAGCATCACTCCCAGCCCAACCTGGAGATGCCAAGGGCTAGACCAGGGACCGGACCAGGGTCCTTCTAGATGTAAAGAAGATGCTCTCCCACAGATTTTTGACTGAGCTACAGGAATTGCTAAGGAAGAAACATACTAATCAAGTTAGATGACACTTATTTAAAGCCTCGGACCACTAGCAACCAGCTTTCATGGTAGCAGTCTGCTTTCATGCAGATTTCAGTTTAGCAGTGAGAACTGGCCAAAAGTATTTAGCAGGAAGTCAATAGCAACCTATTTTTGTGCAGTGCCACACAATTCACCTTCAAGATGAGGCAGAGAAGCACTTGAATGAAGTATGTAGTTACTCGGAATCAGAATATACAGGAGCAAAGAACTGAAAGCCTCCCGCTGAGCAATTGCTTTTTCCAGTACAATGAATATTTTCCTGCCGGAACCTGCTACTTTGGTGTCTCAGCAGCATTTCCCGTAGCACGCACTGAATAAAAATGTTTGGGAGTCAAGAGATGCAAACATCTAGCGAACAGCTGCGCTATTGAAAACTGGGTTCATCAACAAGGCGATGCCAAATGGCCAAGGAGAATTTCTCTTTCCCCTTGTCCACTTCAGCTTCTTCACCTGTGCGTCTTCAAATAAAGAGACACTTGACTAGCGACAGCTTTGTAGTGCGTGTTCAAAAGTGGCAAAAGGTGGGCAGGGCAGATGCAGTGGGAAGTATCAGGGAGATAAGGACAGAGTCCTGTGCCAGAGAAAACTATAGTCGTACCTCAGAAATTGAATGCCTTGCAAGTCGAATGTTTAGGCTCCCGAACGCCGTAAACCTGGAAGTGATGGTTCCGATTTGCAAACGTTCTTTGGAACCCGAACGTCCATTGCGTCTTCCGATTGGTTGCAGGAGTTTCCTGCGGCCAATCGGAATCTGTGCCTTGGTTCCAGAATGTTTTGGAAGTTGAATGGACTTCTGGAACAGATTAAGTTTGAGAACCAAGGTACGGCTGTATTTTGTATACCTTCTATTTCAAATACACATACCACAGACACATACCAACACCACAACCTCCCAGAATGAAGAGGCCAGCAAGCACAAGTCTTGCCTTGCGCAGTTTGCTCACATACTGAAGATAAATAACAAGCCCTGGAAAAGCAAAAAAAGGGACTGCCGAGATACCACAAGCCATATTTTCTTCCAACCCCAAGAAAGTAGACGTATCAGCACCAACAAGACATGCCTAGTGTCTGACTCAGAAATGCAATTCTTGTGTATTTAAGAGCACCAACAACAAAAAATAAAATTCAGCATCAGTGTATATCATAGAATCATAGAATCATAGAGTTGGAAGAGACCACAAGGGCCATCGAGTCCAACCCCCTGCCAAGCAGGAAACACCATCAGAGCACTCCTGACATATGGTTGTCAAGCCTCTGCTTAAAGACCTCCAAAGAAGGAGACTCCACCACACTCCTTGGCAGCAAATTCCACTGTCGAACAGCTCTTACTGTCAGGAAGTTCTTCCTAATGTTTAGGTGGAATCTTCTTTCTTGTAGTTTGGATCCATTGCTCCGTGTCCGCTTCTCTGGAGCAGCAGAAAACAGCCTTTCTCCCTCCTCTATGTGACATCCTTTTATATATTTGAACATGGCTATCATATCACCCCTTAACCTCCTCTTCTCCAGGCTAAACATGCCCAGCTCCCTTAGCCGTTCCTCATAAGGCATCGTTTCCAGGCCTTTGACCATTTTGGTTGCCCTCCTCTGGACACGTTCCAGTTTGTCAGTGTCCTTCTTGAACTGTGGTGCCCAGAACTGGACACAGTACTCCAGGTGAGGTCTGACCAGAGCAGAATACAGTGGCACTATTACTTCCCTTGATCTAGATGCTATACTCCTATTGATGAGGCCCAGAATTGCATTGGCTTTTTTAGCTGCCGCGTCACACTGTTGGCTCATGTCAAGTTTGTGGTCAACCAAGACTCCTAGATCCTTTTCACATGTACTGCTCTCAAGCCAGGTGTCCCCCATCTTGTATTTGTGCCTCTCATTTTTTTTGCCCAAGTGCAATACTTTACATTTCTCCCTGTTAAAATTCATCTTGTTTGTTTTGGCCCAGTTCTCTAATCTGTCAAGGTCGTTTTGAAGTGTGATCCTGTCCTCTGGGGTGTTAGCCACCCCTCCCAGTTTGGTGTCATCTGCAAATTTGATCAGGATGCCCTTGAGTCCATCATCCAAGTCGTTGATAAAGATGTTGAATAAGACCGGGCCCAAGACAGAACCCTGTGGCACCCCACTAGTCACTCTTCTCCAGGATGAAGAGGAACCATTGATGAGCACCCTTTGGGTTCGGTCAGTCAGCCAGTTACAAATCCACTGAGTGGTAGCATAGTCAAGACCGCATTTTACCAGCTTCTTTACAAGAATATCATGGGGCACCTTGTCAAATGCCTTGCTGAAATCAAGGTAGACTACATCCACTGCGTTCCCTTCATCTACCAGGCTTGTAATTCTGTCAAAAAACGAGATCAGGTTAGTCTGACATGACTTATTTTTCAGAAATCCATGCTGACTATTGGTGATCACAGCATTCCTTTCTAGGTGCTCACAGACTGTTTGCTTAATGATCTGCTCCAGAATCTTCCCTGGTATTGATGTCAGACTGACTGGGCGGTAATTATTTGGGTCCTCTCTTTTCCCCTTTTTGAAAATAGGGACAACATTTGCCCTCCTCCAGTCTGCCGGAGCTTTAGATTTATAAACTTATAAGGAGCTTTAGATTTATAAACTTGTACTTTTGCCCAATCCAACTAGTTTAAATGTAATCCCCAGTCTCCAGGGAACTCTGGGAAGCGTTTGGTGAGATATACCAGTAATTTCTCAGAGATAATTTTAAGCACATTCAGCAAATTAAGATTTCCAGGGTTAACTGGGGCAGCGGGAAGAAGGGACAGCACTTAAACAGATATAAAACCAATTTATGTTTTTGAAGCATATTGAAGATGTTCCTTCTCCAACCAGCTTTGTAAGTGGAGATTTTTATCCTGGTCTGTATCTTTATTGGGCTAGAAAGTTGTTTTATATATGTTTTGATTCTTGCCGTTTTACTGTTAAATGGCTTGGGAGTGTTTTGTGGGGAGTCAATCAATCAATCAATCAATCAATCAATGTGTTGGTACTGTAAATATTCCAAGAAGGGTACTAACACAATAGACAAAAAACCCTGTCAATTCAAAACAAATAATGTCCACCACAAGTTTCACCGAGGTGAAATAGCCCAATAGCGCCATACTGAATTTAACGCCTCAGGTAAGCTAAGGCGGGAGATTATAAACATCTTAATTGAGGGTGGAAAGGAGAGTTATAAAGATGAGTCTTCTGATACAATCCGGGGGTGGGAGCCAGAAGCTGTTCTTCAAAGCCTGTGTACCCACACAATATTGGTTTTCTTTGAAGAAAGCAAGTTATTTCTCTAAAATGCCGGAAGTTGATTTGGTGAAATGTCTGGCTGGATACAAAGACTCAGTACGAGACAAATTTAGCTACCATTGATTTATAAGCTCATTAACACAATTTCTCCCACAGTGAAGAAAATCACCCTTGCTCATTAAGGTGATGGCTTGCAGTTTTACAGTAATCATAGTGACTTTTAGGTATCTGGTTTAAAAAAGAAAATAATTGAGTAACAGAATATTCAGACTGCCTGACCTTGGTTCCTCTCTTTTAAACCAATCAAATACGACCTTTGTGATCCACCACCCCCCCATTCCCACTGCTTATGGCATTGTGAGTTTCCAGGTGTATCTACGGTTCGTGTTCCCTTTTGGGAATGAGGCACAGAGGAGATTGTGCTGTCTTTAAGATATATGGTTTATTTACATATATATACTGTACAACGTGAGCCTGTTATGGTGGGTGGGTTTCACAGCACCAGCACCCACCAAAGGGGCTTGTTCCTCCCATAGCCACAGGCTTGGATTCAAGCAGAAATCAAACATCGTGCTCTGCCTCTCTGGGTTTCTAGCCTGCAACTTTACTTCTAGGTCACATTACAGCAACCGCTTCTTAAGTGCTCTACTCTAAACTCTATCCGGAAACAACAACTAATCCAGAATGCGGCAGGTAGATTGGTGACTGGGAGCAGCCGCTGATACCATATAACTCCGGTCCTGAAAGACCTACATTGGCTCCCAGTACGTTTACGAGCACAATTCAAAGTGTTGGTGCTGACCTTTAAAGCCCTAAACGGCCTCGGTCCTGTATACCTGAAGCGTCTTCACCCCCATCATTCTGCCACTGAGGTTCAGCTCTGAGGGCTTTCTGGCAGTTCCTTCCCTGTGAGAAGTGAGGTTACAGGGAACCAGGCAGAGGGCCTTCTCGGTAGTGGCGCCTGCCATGTGGAGCACCCCCCCCCATCAGATGTCCAGGAAATAAACAACTATCTGATTTTTAGAAGACATCTGAAGGCAGCCCTGTTTAGGGAAGTTTTTAATGTTTGATATTTTATTATGTTTTTAATATTCTGTTGAGAGCTGCCCAGAGTGGCTGGGGGAACCCAGCCAGGTGTGTGGGGAGCAAATGAATTATATTATTACACTGGTCAACAACAAATTTGTTGTCTGCATTTTTTCAGCTGATTTAGGACGAATCTGATGCGCTGAATCCAAAAATCACATTGGTTTTGCTCAATCAGGTCAAGTTTTTGAGCTATAGCCACATGTCATTTTTTTATGTTTTTGTTCACATGTACGCTTGTGTGGAGCATTTTAGAAGAAGTTGGTGGAGGTAAAATGCCATGTCGAATAATTGTTTTGATTGGAAATTATTATTTTAATGACAAGAAGTATTCAGGTCCGATAGTTCTGGGTGATTATGTCGAAAAGGGATCAGTTTGAAGTCATAAAACCTCGAAATCTTCCATAAATTGGTGCTCAGCATTACACGAAGGAGGACTGGCCTGTGCAGGAGGAATTGGTGCCTTGCAGAAAAAGGAACGTCATCAATGACCCTCTGGTGGACAGAGACAGAATACTCTTCCCACCGCTGCACATCAAGCTCGGCTTAATCAAGCAGTTCACCAAGGCTCTGGACAAGGATGGTGACTGCTTCATTTACTTGTGCCAGGCTTTTCCAGGATTGACCATGGAGAAGTTGAAAGCTGGCATCTTTGACGGTCCTCAGATCCGTCAGCTCATCAGAGATCCAGAGTTCGGAAACTCAATGAACGAAGTGGAACTGGAAGCGTGGGAGGCATTTGTTCTGGTAGTGAAGAACTTTCTTGGCAACAATAAGGCCAGAAACTATGCAGAACTTGTCGACAACATGCTGACTGCTTTCAGAAACCTGGGCTGCACCATGAGCGTCAAGATGCACTACCTATTTTCACATATGGACCGGTTTCCTGAGAACCTGGGTTCAATGAGTGACGAGCAGGGGGAGAGATTCCATCAGGACATGAAAGAGATGGAGACCAGGTATCAGGGTCGCTGGGATGCAGTCATGATGGCTGACTATTGTTGGACTCTGAAGAGAGACCTCCCTGCCGCTGAGCATTCCAGGAGTTCCAAGAAATGGAAGTCCAAGCCCTGAAGTTTGAAAAATGGTGAAGCAACATGCAATTTACATGTACTTACCTTTATCAATGCCCACCATTCAGTTTACAGTAATCAATGTTTCTATCAGGTAATCAATATATGTTGTTGGAAAAACATTTTTTTCTCTTAAAAACATATTTAGGATGATATGTGTTGACAAGAATCAGCTGATAATGTCACAAAAATGTAATTGATTTTGTCACTAGATCTGATTTTTTTTCAAATCAACATAGCACAAAAACCTGACCTGATGGAGAGAAACGGATGCCATTTCCTGATTCAGCAGTGCAAAAATACCCTAAATCCTTGTAGAAATCTAGACAACATTCAAAAAGTAAAAAATTGTTGCCCAGTGTTATTATTAATATTATTATTTGAGGGGGACACCCATTTGTTGTCTTGCACCAAGCCCCCTTGATCCTTTGCTCTCTGAATGGCCCATCACCCAGGCAATCTTGAAGCTAGCCTGGCTTAATTAGCTTTTAACACTTGCTGGATCCATGGACTATAGAGGTATGGCAGCCCATTTAACACCCCAAACCTTTATAAAATTCTAACACTTGCTAGATCCAGGGATTAAAGAGGTCCAGCACCCACAAACTCATAACAGTATAAATAAATGCGAACTCATATACTAAAAGCTTTTCTTTTCGGGGGATGAAGACCCAAAAGCATGCCTCATAATTCACAATTCACATATGTTGCTTTTTTGTGGATTTAGAGGTTGCGAACTTATTGATTTATGGAATCTATGCCATTGTTTTTCATAAAGCAACCAATGCTCTTTTAAATGTGTTAAGAGAGGGGGTGGTTGGTTTGTTTCTGCGCTTGTTTTTATTACTTTTTTTTGTATTGTATTTTTATGTTGCAAACTGTCTTGAGATCTATGTATGGAGGGCAGTTAATAATGATGATGATGATGATGATGATGATGATGATGCTATGGGCATCTGAATTGTAGCAGCTATTCTGTTACTAATACAAACAAAACCAATGCATGATTAAACACTCAAGTATTCTTAACATCTTTTTAAAAAGTTTTTTAAATGGTTATTTCACTGGAATAGAATGGAGAGGTTTGATCTTCTTGCAGTCCATGGGACTCTCAAGAGTCTCCTCCAGCACCATAATTCAAAAGCATCATTTCACTTCAGCGATCAGCCTTCTTTATGGTCCAGCTCTCACTTCCATACATCACTACTGGGAAAACCATAGCTTTAATTATTCAGACCTTTGTTGGCAAGGTGATATTTGTTTTTTAAGATGCTGTCTAGGTTTGTCATTGCTTTTCTCCCAAGAAGCAGGCGTCTTTTAATTTCATGACTGCTGTCACCATCTGCAGTGATCATGGAGCCCAAGAAAGTAAAATCTCTCACTGCCTCCATTTCTTCCCCTTCTATTTGCCAGGAGGTGATGGGGGCAGTGGCCATGATCTTCGTTTTTTTGATGTTGAGCTTCAGACCATATTTTGCGCTCTCCTCTTTCACCCTCATTAAATTCCTCCTCATTTAATTCCTCCTCACTTTCTGCCATCAAGGTTGTGTCATCTGTATATCTTAGAGGAAAAACACCTCGTCTTATACACGGAAAAGTACAGTATTTTGCTCCATTTCTAATACATAGCAGCATCTTGTGCCTTATCCCAGCAAGAATGGAGAGTTTGATTCTGCCAAGTTGATACAATTCCACTTTCTTGGTACAGGGACTGGGTTTTGACAGCACGCTCAATTCATCGGCAACCGTTGTTGTACCAACATTTAACAGTTTCCTTTCTAGTGAAAAAGGGGAGGTTGGGGGTTGTTTAGCATATTCATGAAAAACAACCAACAGTTCTGCCTGCTGCCACTTGCTTGGGCAAATCATTAGCTTTGATTATTCCTTTTTTGTTTGCTTGCTTGTTTACATGAATTAACAAAATGCATTTGATGCAAGCATTTAATTTGCGGTGGGCCACAATAAAAAGGAAATATAAAGTAGCTTACATTTCATGGTGCGCCAAAGTATGGTTGGGTAATACAGAATCAAAACAACAATATTCAAAACGGTCTATATCAAAACAAAGCCATCATTGGATCCCCAGGGTCATAAAGTAGCTTAATGGCAGGACTTGGGCTTTGCATGCAGAAGGTCCTGAAATCAAATCTTGGCATCGGTAGGAAGTGCTGAGAATGTCCTGTCTAAAACCATGGACAATACTAAGCTAAATACTAAAACCTGGACTAAGTATAAGGCAGCTTCATATGTCCCTTTGAAAATTTTCTCATAACAACAACAGTTATTGTTATTCATTCATTCATTCATTCATTCATTCATTCCCTGCCACTCTGGGCGGCTCCCAACAGAAATTGTTGACTCACTCGCCTTACAGAACACATTGTGTTGGGATAGTGAGCCCTGCATGTATACCATTTGACACAATACATTGGTAAGCTGATGTTGTTTCTATGGCTCTGAGAATGATTGCCGTATTTTTCCACGTATAAGACTAGGGTTTTTTAACCAAAAAATTAGGTTTAAAATTGGGGCTCGTCTTATACACGGGTAAGTGTTGAGGGGGTGTTTTCTTAATTTGGAGTCCCCCAAAATAGGGGGCATCTTATACATGGGAGAGTCTTATACGCGGAAAAATACAGTATTTTCAGGTTGTAAAATCCACTCCCTACTGAACTGCAGTTGATCACAACATCATTAGCCTTTAAGCTTTTAAAGCAAATTTTTCTTTTAGGATGGCCTTTCTTAAGGTTTGTTACTACTGTTTTCGGTGAAATATTTAAAAAAAAACATTTTAGTGCTTATTGGAATCTAAATCTCTGCTTTTATAAATGTTGTAGTTAATAAATGTAGTTTATCCGGTCAATGTTGGCAAAGTTTACACAAATGATTTCATGTGTTTGTGCGTGTGTGAATGTATTTGATATTCTATTTTATTATTATTAAACCATAAGCCACTTTGTGCAGATCATTCCTGAAAAGCTGGCCTATGAATGTGTTTATAAATAAATAAATATTCCAATATTACGCTTTCGTTTGTGATTAAGCTTTTCCCGGTTCAGGAATACAGGATAGAGGAAAGAATGCCACGCATGGTCTTCCTTTCTTAAGCTAACAGTTGCAGAGATTCAGAGAAATCTTGGTGGCGGTTTCAGTATGTAACTTAAAATCATTACAATGGAAACATGGAGCCAGTGCTTGCATGGGGAAAAGAAAAGAATATACTGTTCCAAGTTCAGCGCAGTGCGCCAACTGAGCCAAAAGACGCTCTGTAGAAGGTAGAGGCCACAGAGCGTAGCTTCCTTACGCTCTGGTTATTTTCTATGACGTTACTCCATGTATAATTAACCAATCTTCCTTATACTGCAAATCATTTATGTCATGGGGAAGTATTATTATCCTTCAGAATTTTCGGTAGGAGAAGTCACCGAAAGTTTAGAGCCCTTAATTTGCAGTGGGATCAGCTAAAACAAAAACAAAAATGTCCAGAGGTTTGCACGGAAAACCAGATTGCTGTCAGTACTGTTTTTTAGAAAGAGCTAAAGGAAATAATTTGGTAACTGCAACTGCTGAGAGGAGGAGCACCGTAACCAACATTCAAGCTTGATAATTGTACTCTGCGGCTCCAAAGTCTGACCATGGCAGACTGACGCAGGGAGTTAACTTGTCATTTGTCCTCGGGGGAGGGGGGGAAGTGTTTGTATTCAAGGTTGTGGGTGGGGTTTCTTAAATATACTTGGCAGTGTTCCAGTGGCAGAAATCTGCAGGGTCATTAAAGTAAGAATCATCTGCAATATTTAACATATCGTGCTCCAGATGCCATTGCGTTTGCAGAGAGTGTCAGTCCAAGGTCTTTTTCATGATTGTCAAGGTCTTGCTGGATGCAAAGGAGTGGTGGGAGGCAACCCCCCCCCCCCGGGAAGAAGGCTCAGAGCCAGGGGTTTGGTGGTGGGATGAGTGGTTAGAGCAGACTGGGAGGAGGTGTTGGAAGCTGAAGAGGTAAGAGGATTTAGTGAGCAGGAAGAGTCTGTGGCAGAGAGCAGTCCAGAATCGGATGGAGAAGTCGAGGCTGGACAGGAGGGGGCCAAGAGGCAGAGATGGCAGGCTGCTGAAGAAGCCAAGGGGTCTCCCCCTCCAGCTGTGACCAGCTTCCTTTCCCCCTGATCTCCCAGAACCAGAAGAGGGTGGAGCAAACATGGGCAAGATGAAGGAGCCTCAGGTGCTTCAGAAGGAACCAGGGGCAGAGGAGAGTTGTGGGACCATCAGTCTTCACAACCTCCTCATTGGACCAAAAGCTACTGGAAGAGTTGTCGCGATCACTAGGCCTGGCCTCCTGAGCTGTTTGTTTCTTTGAATAGAGAGTTAACTCAACTGACACTGTGTGAGTTATTACTAACCTGCTCCTGGCTCTTACCTCTTGACAATGATAAGATCAGTGCCAGGATACAAGGCGTAGGAGGTTTTGCAGAGGTAACTCAGGTTGGTGGGAAAGATATGATCATCATTATTAGAAACCTGTATGGTTCCAACTGCTCGGAAATGCGATTCAGCTGGGAGATAATTTTAAAGAAGTGAGAGATGTCACACACACACGCGTCTGTACATGTGGCATAGCAAAACTCATGCTGTCTAAAAAGAAGAAAATGTATTATCTAGCAAAATCCCAATGTTTAGACTCACTCACCACACTCCTTTCCTAAACAGCTCAGGGAATGTTCCAACTTCTTTCCAGAGAGTCCTGTCCTTCTTGGAGATAACTAAAGGTATAGCTTCCTGCCAAAATGGCAGCCTCCAGATGTTGTGGACTGTAGTTCTCAGCTGCAGTCAGCATGGTCAATAGAAAGGGATAATGAGAATTGTAGTCCTCAACCTACTATGGTACAAAGCCTGCCTCCCGTAAGTTTTACACAGACAAAAGATCCACAGTCACTTGTTCTCCTCATATGTCTACCATGTGTTTCCTGATCATTTGAATTCAAACCTAGTTGGCTAAAATGCATCCGTAGTTAGGATAGAGCTTTTTTTGCCCTGAAGATGCTCTCTTCAGATGTTCCTCCAATGTTGTTCATTTGTGTAAGTGCCTAGTACAATCTTCCATTGAACCAGAGAGGTTTATACTCTCCTGCCACAGGAAATTTATTTTATTTATTAAATTTATATGCCGCCCTTCATCCAAGGATCAGGGGACAGTTTGCACCATGAAATGAGTAAGGGGCACACTGTTTTCCAAAGGGTGTTTTCCCAGGCTGTTCTATCTGCCAATGCTACTGCTATCTTAAAGAGCATCGTATCCCACCCAGGGCCAAACTAGGCATTACTTTAATTGAAAAAGCCAGGAAGCACGCCAGGAGTTTTTTCTTTCTTTAATTACAGGCATTGGGAGGCTGACTTGTACTAGACACACAAGGGAAGAAGGCTCAACCTTTCATCTCCAGCTGCATCTAGATGATGATTTCCTTCTCCCTGTGCTGCAATTAGCCCTGTGGTAAGAAAGGAACCATCCCATTGAGACAAATGAGATTTTTCCTGTAGGCAAGATTCCTGCATTGAAGAGGGTTGGATTAAGTGACCCTCAGGAGTCTCTTCTAGCTCTACAATCCAAATAATAATAATAATAATGATAATAATAATAATAATAATAATAATAATAATAATAATAATATATTTATATCCTACCCATCTGGCAGGGATTCCCCAGCCACCCTGGGTAGCTCCCATCAGAATACTAAAAATACAATAAAACATCAACCATTAAAAACTTCCCTAAACAGGGCTGTCTTCAAACGTCTTCTAAAAGTCAGATAGTTGTTTATTTCCTTGACATCTGACGGGAGGGCGTTCCACAGGGTGGGTGCCACTGCCAAAAAGACCCTCTTGCCTGGTTCCCTGTAACCTCACTTCTCGCAAGGAGAGAACCGCCAGAAGGCCCTCGGAGCTGGACCTCAGTGTCTGGGCTGAACGATGGGGGTGGAGACACTCCTTCAGGTATACAGGACAGAGGCTGTTTAGGGCTTTAAAGGTCAACACCAACACTTTGAATTGTGGTCATAAACGTACTGAGAGCCAATGTAGGTCTTTCAGGACCGGTGTTATATGGTCTCGACGGCCATATATACCCTGGAATTCCTCTCTCCTCAGCTGCTTCTGCTGTTCTCGAAGTTGAATTGAGCAGAAGTGAATAATTATTCCTACATTGCAGGAAAGCTGGACTACTCAATAACCGTTGGGGATCCCTTTCAACTCTCTTGATTCTATGATTATGTGGTGGCATCGGGTCCAATCCAAGCCCAGTCACTGCACTAATTCCAGGTTTCCACAGTGATATGCTTGTCCTCCCAGCCTTGGCCGCCATGCTTAGCAGGGCTGCGGGTGCAACAGTGTCTGGATTTCTCCCTGGGTGCAGCTCTTTGCTACTGATATCGGATCAGAGACAGGTTATAGAAGAAGAGTTTGGATTTGATATCCCGCTTTATCACTACCCTAAGGAGTCTCAAAGCGGCTAACATTCTCCTTTTCCCTTCCTCCCCCACAACAAACACTCTGTGAAGTGAGTGGGGCTGAGAGACTTCAGAGAAGTGTGACTAGCCCAAGGTCACCCAGCAGCTGCATGTGGAGGAGCAGGGAAGCGAACACGGTTCCCCAGATTACGAGACTACCGCTCTTAACCACTACACCACACTGGCTCTAGGTATTTGGCTGGCAGCAGAATAATAACTTCCATTGATACAGTGGTGCCCCGCAAGACGAACGCCTCGCAAGACGGAAAACCCGCTAGACGAAAGGGTTTTCCGTTTTGGAGGCGCTTCGCAAAACGAATTTCCCTATGGGCTTCCTTCGCAAGACGAAAGCCCATAGGGAAATCTCCGGGACAGCGGGGAAGCGCAGCGCGTCTTCCCCACTGTCCTCGGACCTCCTCCCGCCGCCAGGCTTCGGAAGGCTGCTCCGAAGCCTGGCGTGGGGCGGAGATGTTTTTTAAAAACCCCGGGACAGCGGGGGACTTCTCCGCTGTCCGGGGCGATTTTAAAATGCTGCCGGGTGGCAGCGCTGCCGCCCAGCAGCATTTAAAAAAACCCGGGACAGCGGGTTTAAAATCGCCCCGGGCGGCGCGTTTCTCCGCTGTGCTGGAGGGCTTTTGAAGGCAGGCGGGGGGAGCAAAGACTTTTGCCCCCCTCCCGCCTTCAGAAGAGGTCCTGGAGGTCTTCTGAAGGCAGGCGGGGGGCGAAAGTCTTTGTTTTCCCCCCTGCCTGCCTTCCTGTTCTCCGCTGTCCCGGAGGGCTTTTGAAGGCAGGCGGGGGGGTAGCAAAGACTTTCGCCCCCCGCCTGCCTTCAGAAGAGGTCCTGGACCTCTTCTGAAGGCGGGCGGGGGGCGAAAGTCTTTGCTCCCCCCTGCCTGCCTTCCCGGGAGAGCGGAGAAACGTGCAGCCTCTCCTTGCGGAGGGGTTGCGCGCAGCTATGGAAGAAGGCAAGGCAGCGAGCGGGATGGATCCCGCTCGCTGTTTTGCCTTCCCCTTTAGCCCCGTGCAGCCTCTCCTTGCGGAGGGGTTGCGCGCAGCTATGGAAGAAGGCAAGGCAGCGAGCGGGATGGATCCCGCTCGCTGTTTTGCCTTCCCCTTTAGCCCCGCGCAGCCTCTCCTTGCCGGGAGACACTGCGCAGGGCTTTCCTGGCTTTTCTGGGAGGTGGGGGAATTCCCCCACCTCCCGCAAAACCGGCAGAAGCCGCGCGCGCTTCTCCTGGCTTTCCTGTCCCCGACGGCTTTTGAAGGCAGGCGGGGGGAGCAAAGACTTTCGCCCCCCGCCCGCCTTCAGAAGAGGTCCTGGACCTCTTCTGAAGGCTGGCGGGGGGCAAAAGTCTTTGTCCCCCCTGCCTGCCTTCCCAGGGGCTTTTAAATCGCCCCGGACAGTGGAGAAGTCCTCCGCTGTCCCGGGGCGATTTTAAAATGCCGCCTGCCAGCATTTTAAGATCGCCCCGGACAGCGGAGAAGCCCTCCGCTGTCCCGGGGTTTTTAAAAATGCTGGGGGGTGGGTGGGAAGAAAAGCCCTTGTCCCCCCCCCCCCCAGCCTTCAGAAGAGGTCGGGGGACAGACTGTCCCTGGACCTGGTCTGAAGGCGGTCTCCATAGGAACGCATTAATTGATTTTCAATGCATTCCTATGGGAAACCGTGCATCGCAAGACGAAAAACTCACAAGAAGAAAAAACTTGCGGAACGAATTAATTTCGTCTTGCGAGGCACCACTGTATTTACGTTTCTATTTGTTCTTCGATCCTCTCTCATCAAACAGAGTTTGAAAGGTTTCCCTCACCTCTCCTCACACGATACTCATTCTCAAGATTTGAAAACTGAGAAAGTGGCAAGATTCGCATGCTTTCATACTGTCTTTGATATTCTGGAAGAAACACTGTCATCTGTCTTCAGCTTAATTTGTTTCCCAAACAGTTTGGGAGTTATGGCTGAATATAGTATACGGGCTAAACATCTTTAGAAGCACAACAGACTAAAATAATCTGCCAAATCTGTTTATCCGTTCCTCCACCTACATGTGCTATTTGGTCTGTCATATTTTGCAGCACAATAGTGAACGTGCATTAGCATGGCACAGTGTGTTTGTCTTTTTTTTTTCCTTCCGAAAGTAAACTAGAAAACTTTACTCTATAGTCCATGCCATGGGGTCTGAAAATGGGCTGGCTTTTGCCATCTGTGGTGATTAAATGAGCTAAGTTACTGTATCCTAGTGAAATTAGCCACACTGGTATACAAGTAGCTTTCACCCACCTCACCCTAACTGCGTAAAGTGTAGTCTAATATATGTAATATTCAGTTTGCAACTATAGGTTAGGATTCAAGAGACCTGAAATTGACCAGAGAAGTTCCATTAATCATTGAAATAAATTTGGGAGCACACTAAAAAGTTGCAGAACAGATGCAAAAAGATGTAAATTATGCAAGGAAAACAATATTGCGCTTTAGATTTCACTTACGGATAAAACCATTCAAACAGGCCAAGGTGTGATTTACCTTATGCATATTATACGCCAATATTTTTAGCTTGCTATCAGACACTGATACGTGATTGATCATATTCCCATTGCAGTAACAATCTTTGTGTAAAACAATATTTTCCTCTTTCATCCTGTGATTAGTTTGATCTTGAGGAATTAAACCAGGTACTTTTATATAATCTGCAACACTAGTAAAAGTATTTCCAGGGCCGATAATGAATAGTCATCACTGAAAAAACACCTTAATTTTGTACACAAACTTCCAAAAAATAGGTAATGCTCAAATGTGAGCAACAAGATGACATAACAACTTGACAAGTAGAACAAATATTTGTGAAATGAAAGTTAGACATGGAACTGAATGAGAACTTTGCATTGTATCCATAGTCCTGTGAATACTTGCATTCACAAATTAGCATAACTAAAGTACATAGGGTGGTATTCAAATATGTTTTATTCAGAGTTGACCCATTAAAATTAATAAACATTAATTTCAATAGTTTCAGTAATTTCACTCTTGAGTAAAACCTGGTTGAATAATGCCCATGGATTATAGAGTGCCCCATAGTTTAATATGGCCAGAGCTAAACATTTAAAAAATCATTTTATTTCAATGGGAGTGCTTAAGTCTTCTATTGAAACCCAAGGTATGAGTAAGTGTTTAACTTGGGATGAGCCATGGATGTTCCATATAATTTGGTGTCAACAGTGAATTTGCACATGCTGATAAAATAGTCTCATCCCTACTCCAGCTGAACTCAAATCACTATCTTCAGACAGATGTGAAAATATCTGTGTCCACTCATTTTCTCAGCAGCCACAGAGTTCTGAAATATGGGCGTCAGCTTTCCTTTTAAAAAGTGAAATGATCCTGACTCATAGTTTCCTTCATTTAATTGTTTCATGCTGCTTGGTAGAAAGGAAGCAAAAAATATTGTCAACTTCAGAAAGATCTGTAAAATGCTAGAAAGCCATACGGCAGATATATTTGTAAATTATTTCAAATACGGGGACACCTGGGGAACTTTTAAAGTAGAATATTGGGGTGGAGTTGATTGAGGAATTAAAATAAAAAAAACATTAGGAGTAAGTACATTATGTTTACAGCAACTGAGTAAAAGAAGGCCACCAGGTACTTAGTAAAGAAATATGACAGAACAAAAATTAGTCCTTCCCCTGATGGAAGCACGAAAGAATGAATTACCGTATTTTTCGCCCCATAGGACGCACCTAGTTTGTTTGTTTTGGGGGGGGGGGGATAAAGAAAAAAATTATTTCCCCCCCAAGGCATGGGGCTGGGTCGGGGGAAGCCCGAGCTTCCCCTGACCCCAGCCCCCAGAACAGGCAGCTATCCGCAAGCCTTGGGAGACTGGCGCAACTTCCCGCCGGGCTCCCACGCCTTGCGGATATCTGCCTGAAGCCCAAACCAGGTCGGGGAACAGCGGGATGGTGGCGCTGCGCCTCCCCGCTGTCCCCCAAGCTTGTGGGGCTGACGGCAGGGAGAAGCACTCTTCTCCCCGCCGCCAGCCTCCAAACCAGGTCGGGGAAACCGAAGCCCGGGGTGCGCTGTGCAGCGTGCCCCAGGCTTCAAGATGCAGGCTGCTATCCGCAAGCCTAGGGAGCATGACAGGAACTCCCGCGGGCTCCCAAGGCTTGCGGAGAGCTTCCTGAAGCCTGGAGAGCGAGAGGGGTCGGTGCACACTGACCCCTCTCGCTCTCCAGGCTTCAGCGAAAGCCTGCATTCGCCCCAGACACATTTCCCCTTCATTTTTGGAGGGGGAAAATTGCGTCCTATAGGGCGAAAAATACGGTATGTGGTTGTAGCCAACATAGCACTGAGTTAAAGTAACTTCTTCTGCTGCCCCCGCTTGGTTCCAATGGGGGGTCGTGGTGGTGAGGCCTGGGCTGGCATGGCGGGCTCCATTTACCCTCCATGCCCTGCCCCTGCTGGCGCGCAACCCTACCGCAAGCACCAGCAAACCACGCTATGCCACTGGCCACGACCCTCCGAATAAAAGGCAAAAACCTTGAAGAAAATAACTTGAGGTAGCATAGGTATGTCTTCAATTCAGTGTGCTATCTCCCTTACCGAAGAATATATATATTTAACATTCGTAAACTGCTTCCACTTGGGATTGCATTATTCGCAGTTGAAGTCAATGCTACACAGCATTGCTTCTGTGAACAGGTCTTTCTATTACATTGTAAGTATAAACTGTCATTTTTCACACATTACCCAAACCTTCATATTCTCTGTTATTCATTTAAAAAAACAAAAAAACCCAGCTAACTAAAGGTCTCTGAGGAAGAGGACTGTTTTGAGAGTGACCTTGAGCAAGTCATTGTCTCTCAGCCCTTAAGCCACCTCTAGAGTTGCTGTGAGAATAAATGTGAGGTGAGAGGCAGTTACAAGGCAAGGAGACAAAAGATATAAAGTATTAAAAGAAGTTTTATGAAAGAGGCCGTACAGCACTGATATGTCATCTTTACAATCAACTGCAAACAACTACTGCATTGCATATAGAGGGAAACAGTTCCCGAACCTGGGCATTTGTTGTTGTTGTTTAGTCGTTTAGTCGTGTCCGACTCTTCGTGACCCCATGGACCAGAGCACGCCAGGCACCTCTGTCCTCCACTACCTCCCGCAGTTTGGTCAATCTCATGCTGGTAACCTCGAAAACACTATCCAACCATCTCGTCCTCTGTCGTCCCCTTCTCCTTGTGCCCTCCATCTTTCTCAGCATCAGTGTCTTCTCCAGGGAGTCTTCTCTTCTCATGAGGTGGCCAAAGTACTGGAGCCTCAGCTTCACGATCTGTCCTTCCAGTGAGCACTCAGGGCTGATTTCCTTAAGAATGGATGTGTTTGATCTTCTTGCAGTCCATGGGACTCTCAAGAGTCTTCTCCAGCACCATAATTCAAAAGCATCAATTCTTCGGCGATCAGCCTTCTTTATGGTCCAGCTCTCACTTCCATACATCACTACTGGGAAAACCATGGCTTTAACTATACGGACCTTTGTTGGCAAGGTGACGTCTCTACTTCTCAAGATGCTGTCTCAAGATGCCTGGGCATAGCCAACCTTTATAACTGGCTGATAGCAAAGACTACTCTGGTTGGTCACCTAAGCCCCACCCACTTTGGCCAATCTGAATTCCAGTGGATGGCAGGCTATTCTGCCTCCCCTTGCAGCCAACCAAGGGAATTCCCCAACAGGCTGGCCTACGATGGAGAGGCCTTTCTCTCTCTGGAGCCAAGGTCCTTCTGCGAAAGGCCATAACCACTGCCAACCCAGTGGTAGTGGCCTTTCACAGTGGTAGCGGCCTTTTTCTTTGCGTCGCTTTATTTCTTTATCATTGAGAACTTTTCAAGAAAATATTAATATAAAAAACATCTCTTTTATTGTCTAAAAATGACGGCACAGCAGCCCTAGCAAACTCGACTATCGCAACCCTTACTTGAGCTTCAGTCCCATTATATATGGTCAGTTTAAGACCAAGCGCAGGGCACCCATTCGTTCATTTTATATAATTCCATTTCCTATTCTGTCTGTAAAGGGTATTCCGTTGGGAGCCGCCCAGAGTGGCTGGGGAGACCCAGCCAGATGGGTGGGGTATAAATAACAATAACAATAACAATAATAGTTGTTGTTGTTGTTGCCTGCTGAATACGGGAGAGCCAAAAACCACGGGAGAGCCAAAGGGCTATAGCTCAGGGAGAGGAAATGTTTTCCATACAGGTCACAAATTCCATCTCGTACAGTTCCAGTTAGAAGGATTTCAGGACTGGAGTGGAGGGGGGAAACCCACCTAAGATATCAAAGAGCCAAAGCCACTTGGAACAGATGATTCTGATGTGGATAAAATAGCTTCATACATTTACTTTAGCAATATACTGAAGACTACCCTCCATGGGATATGTACACCCCAACTTTTAAAGCCTTCACTCTGCTTCAGTTTAAAATGACACTGTCTTGAGTAACACAAGTGCAGCAATACTGTGGTTTCACTTCTGAAAAACTTCAAAATGAGCAACACAGCCTTTAATTTATATTATAGGTGTAATTCCTTGTAAGTAGAGTTTTAAGGGAAAGACTGACACAAAGGGACCTACAATGTATTGATACAACAGGATAAGGGTTGTTGTTGTTGTTGTTGTTGTTGTTGTTATTACTTTGTTTTTTGGTAAATGAACAATGATGCACACAGGAAGGATCTAGGAATCTTAACCCAAATCATTGGCACTGGGGGCCCAACCACACTGAAGACATTTCAGTTTAAACTATGAAAATTTCTGATTATCCTCATGTGACCTCAATGGCATCTTGCCAGGACTCGGCTCTCGTTGGCATTTAATCTGAACGTAATCCCTGAAATCTCTCCTGTATTGCTAGGTTGCAGGGGTACTAGACTCAGGCAGTGGACCAAGGCTTACGCTGTAAATGTTGTTCTCGGCTCGTGTTATTTCCTTTACCTTTTTCAGCTACAGCAGACGATCTGTTTGAATTTTGCTTTTGCTTTTTTGAGTATGGACTTGTTCACCGCAGAAGCATGTTGTTTAAAAATAGAAAGCAAATCAGGCATAATAATGCACACAGAAATAATTGCCCCTTTGCACTTTAGATGAGTCACTGCAGTAGCTTGGGTTTTTTTTTGTAAAAGAAATTACCCTCACAGAAGAACCACACATACATACATACATACATACATACAGAGCTTCGGGTAAAAAAGTGTTGCTTCTAAAGATAACACAAGGAAACCAACTAAAGGTGTCAAAGGTTGAAACATGAGTAAGACATAATACTGATACTGTATGATCTGAGAAAGTCTTTTAAATGCATTCTTAGTTTCACTTGATGATCTCTTACAAAAAGTAGCTCCAGACGTTACACAACTAAGACAGGCAATGTGTTTCCTCCGAAACGTATTTAAAATGTAGGTGACATGCATAATAATAACTACAACAATTTTATTACTTGTAACCTGCCCATCTGGCTGGGTTGCCCCATACACCTCTAATAAAACTATGCACAGATAGTCTGGGAAATTCAGCAGAACCAAGAGTGTCAAACAAATGTACATGCAGGGTTGAAGCCACATGAATATACATTGTCCATAGTTTATAGGTTTCTTGCAAGAAATTGTTTATTGTGGATCGAGGGCCCGACCCCCGCTATGTGAAATAAACACACAAGGACACGTGATATAAGGTTAATGGGTAAGAAAAGGCCACAACTTTATTGATTACAGCAGTGAAAAAGGTATTGGCTTAGGCATTGGATGACTATAGGAGGTGGGTTTATTCAACAGTAGGTGGAGCCTGTTGATGCCAATCCAACTATAGGCTCACCCCCTGATGTCACCGAGGGTCGTGCCATGGCCTCCCGCCAAGCAGGCATCGGACGGAATACACGACCGCCAGATTCCTTTAACGGAATAACCCACGGTAGATAGCATAGGCGATGGCCACACCTAGCCCTTGACACACATGAATCCAATGCCTAACCTACCCACCAATACCACAAAAGTTGTGACGATTGCTACGAGGTAGGCAAAAAAACCAAAAAGCCTAATGCCAAATGGAAAAATTCCTACCAGGCCCCCCAGACAACCGGGGCGACCAACCTAAGGTCCATAGCAAGGCCAAAAAACCTAGACCCTGAGCTAAATGGGAGTGGAGGGTGGGTGACTCGCTGCAGGACGACGACGACTGAGGAGGAGGCGGAGCTGGAGCCGCAGCATTAAGCTGCTAAACACGCCCCCCGGAGACACCTGGTTGGCTGCCTCCGGTGGGCGTGGGCGCCAGCCAGGTGAGGAGGGGCGGGGCTAAGGCCCCCGGCCAGGGGCGGAGCTCGGGCTCCCGCCCACAACCACTCCCCTCTCTTCAGGGAGGAGAGTCTTTACAGTCACATCCCAACTTTCCTCAAGGTGGTATACACAGCCTGTTTCTTCTCGTTTTACCCTCAGAACAACCCTGCAAAGTATAGAATCATAAAATCATGGAATCATAAAATCATGAAATTGTAGAGTGAGAAGAATCTCATGCCCTAACAACTGATCTATCAGGAGGTGAGCCTAAGAGAATTTGGCTGTCCAAAAATCACCCTTCATAGCTGATCAGGGGGTTGAACCCTGCCACTAGTCCAACCCTCTAACCATGGCACCATGTTGTTGTTGTTTAGTCGTTTAGTCGTGTCCGACTCTTTGTGACCCCATGGACCAGAGCACGCAAG
This sequence comes from Podarcis muralis, assembly GCF_964188315.1. NCBI lineage: Eukaryota > Metazoa > Chordata > Lepidosauria > Squamata > Lacertidae > Podarcis > Podarcis muralis. Next base: position 41,939,679 of record NC_135666.1, read on the forward strand.
GCACTCCTGTCTTCCACTACCTCCCGCAGTTTGGTCAAACTCATGCTGGTATACTATTGGAACCTAAAACTCCATGGTGAACCTAAAACTCCATGGAGCAGGAACCAGCAAGCCACTCCAGTATCCCTGCCAAGAAAACTCCATGGGCAAAGACAACAGGCACCATACTGGCTCTCAAATATTTAAACTGTAGCGATGCTTGAAAATTATCTTGTATTCTTTGGCCTATGCTAGACTCTCCCCTAGGACCTCTCTGTGCAAATCTTACAATCTGATGCTAATTTGGATACTCATGTGGTTCAGTAACCGGAATGTCAAGTTTCAGGAACAAGCTCACTTGCCTCTTCTAAATGAAATAAATAACAAAGCAAAATTGACTATTATTATTTTAAGAACACAGAGCCAAAGGGCTAAGTGCTACACATGCGTTTATCTGTCTTAGCAAGACTTCAATGAGAAGGGAAAGGGAAAGGAAGCAGCTGGCTGGCAAGAGGTAAGGAGGAAATTTTCATATCATGCCAGGAATCAGAAAAACGAATGGCTATAGCTATATTCCTCCCCGCCTTGTCTTCAAAGTTGGGCTAGACATAATTTTGATCCCTCCATTGGCTAAGCTTAAACTATTCAACAGTGTTTTAGGAAGGCAAGAAGTGAACTAAGCTGTCGATAGAGAAATCCAGAGATACTAGTGATCAGAAAACATGTTTACCAGAAGGAAACTCATCTCAGGATACTTAACAGAAAAATATTTTGTCCCTTGTTTTGCGTGATTGACACCAGCACAACCAAGGACTTTCTAGTTTCCAAAGACTCACATCAAACAACTTTTGCGCGCACACATATATAATATAATATTACCACCATAAAGCTGATCTGCATCTAGGAAGCATGCAGGAGCAGACCTGATGCGTAGCCCAAAAGTTCACAGAGTTTTTTTAAGTGAGCACAATTAAAGTGTCCCCATTCCCTTAATAATCACATATCCAATATAAAACAGTTGGTCCTGTAGCCAGCCTGCCCAAGATGGACCCCAGTCTTTGTTCTCCCTTCTTTTTCGCAGCGCACGTTGCTCTAAAAACTCTATTTCCCTGTCACCTAAAACAGCACATCCCATCACCATGGCAACCTCTATCTTCCCAGGCCCGAGATTCCTCTTAGATTGACCATCAACAACACCTTCTGTCATGTGAAGGCCTCTACCCCAGGCGAGGCCTTGTCTTGGAAGAAAACTTGGCTTGTTCTTTTCCACTGACCTTCAGTCTTCTCTTCAATACTCTGAATAATCAAAATTATTTTCTAGGGTTTGGGGAGGGGGTGTCACCCTCCCAAAAAATCTGTAACAATATGCAGTGCTTTTTTTCTGGGGGGACGCAGGGGTATGCATACCCCTAAACATTTTGTGAATCTTTGTACTTTTGTCCATTTACTGTATTTATTTTCCCCAATTTGAACTATAAAATGGTGATTTTCTTGAGTCAAAATGAGATTTTTAAGAAAAAAGCACCGACAACACACACACACATGTACATGCATGTACAGTATGTTCTAACTATGCATATACATTCATGCATACAAAAATGTACAGCAAACCTGTACTTTAGCTTTCAGTCTCTCCATAACTGCTATCTAAAGCCATTTCAGTCTAACTCACTTCCACATGACTGACATCATTTCCACCGGTTGTGTGACACATTTCTTTAGCCTCTGAAATACTCAGAGAGCTGCAACACACACACACACACACACACACACACACACACACACACACACAGAGCCCCACCAAGTTGCAAATAAATAATCACAACATAAACCCCAGAAGCAAGTGCCTCGTGCACAGCTGCCTCACAGCTCCACAGCCTAAGCCTGCTAACAAAACGAAGTTCATAGCTCGGCCAATCCCATCAGCCACCAAGAAGAGAAAATGCTTTGCATAGCCTACAGCAGCTATTGTTAGGCGATCCAAGAGGAGGAATTAGAAGCTAGTTTCTGAAGAAGTCTCAGCTGATTATTGTCCACACAAAATTAGATCTGCGTCTGAGAAAGTCAAATTTTGAGGGTGGGGTGATGATGGGGACTATACAACCTGTCAAAATATGCACAGCAAACACGCAGCAAAACGTCTACGCTGCTTTGCATTAATAACTCCTCAAAACGCTTCTTAAAAACAGTGAACTCGGGACAAGCAGGGAATCATCCACACCCACATTCCTGGTTTTCACAAGAGCTTTTCATTTCCCATCCAGCACCTGCTCGTTATCATAATAGAACATATGAAGTAACAGCTAGGGATTTGGCATCTTCGCAACGCTGAAAGTGCAATATCTCACTAAAAATGCTGCTGCTGTTCCTTCTCTAGCCAATGGATGGGATGGCCCCTACCTTGCCACGATGTTCTCCCTAGCAGATAGGGGGAGCATCCTCCCAATGGTCCTTGGTCCTCTGGCTGATGGCAGAGGTCAAAGGGCACCTCCTTTCTGCTCTCTAGCTGCCCTTTGCACAAAGGAAGATTGGTCTCTGTGGCTGATCTGACAATCAGGGGAAGGTTGGCCCTTCATTATGGATCTTCTCAACAAACGGGGAATCTGTCAGGCAGGCTCCATCAGGCTCTTTCTTCAGCTGTCATCAGCAGCCATTGCATCAAGAAGGGAGATGGGACAGAAGGCCTTCTCCATGCTCTCTGCATAGCTGTCAACTTTTCCCTTTTCTTGCGAGGAATCCTATTCGGAATAAGGGAATTTCCCTTTAAAAAAAGGTAAACGTTGACATCTATGGCTCTCTGTCAGAAGGCCAGCAACTTTTGGCTCCTCCTCCCCTTGAAATCTTTGGGAGATCCAAAGTCAAATCCTTATTCATGGGACAATCACAGGGACATCAACTGGGGTAAATCCATCCATTCATAAGACCCTCACCACATTGGAAAAAGGGCTGGATACTGATGTTATTAATAATAATATTCCCCCCATGTTAAAAAAAAATTCCCCATAATATCCTGCCCCCCAGGTTAAATACTTCCTTCTTCACAAGGCAGCCTATAGGAACTGTAAAGCACTTTTATTTGCTATTCCTTTTTTTGGAATAACTTTTTATTGGGTTTTATAAACAAGAATAATGTTATACAAGTAAGTATACAGAAGTACCTTGGAAGTCGAATGTAATCTGTTCTGGAAGTCTGTTCAACTTCCAAAACGTTCGACTTCCAAGGCGCGGCGCCGGACGTTCGGCTTCCAAAAATCATTTGAAAACCGCAACAATCACTTCCGGTTTCCGAGTGTTTGGGAACCGAAATATTTTGAGTTTACAGGCGTTCGGCTTCCGAGGTTCCACTGTACCATGTTTTCTCATGTCATTTGTACATCACAAAAATAGCATAATAAACGTGGAGTAATATCTACAACATATGGTTCGTTATTAGTGGTCAATGTATAAGTTCTTGGTTCATGAATTGGTTTAAACAAAGGGGAAGTTACTTTTTAAGAATTTCTCATCAAGAAATATAACTCTGAAAATCGATATGTGTTTGTCACTGTGTCATCACGAGTATGGTTGCTCTGACTACTATGAAAAGAACTATCGCTTGGCAACATATGGGTAGCCTTTAACAAAAATGCATTAATGCTCCTTGAGGGCTTGGCGTACTCTCTTTCCTGCTCTTGCAACGTGACATCCTTTGGCTAGTAGGAGGTGCAAAGATTTAATGACTGAGAGGTGGGGGGGTTGGGGGAGAATAGCTGTGAATCAGCTGAGAGTGAAGCACAATCTGATGGAGGATCGTACGTTTTGCTGCTGGGTAGCAGCCATCTATTGGCTTCCAATAAACAGAGCAAATATTACACAGGTACCATATGCTCCCATCCAAATGCAACCAAACCCAACAGAACTGTCCCTGAGTAAATAGTTCGTGGAAGTGGAGAGTGCTTCAAATTATCATCATTGCTGCATTCATTAAATTGTACAGTTACAATGACAATGAGTGATTTTTCCAGAGCTTCATTCCCCTCATTGGCTTCTAAGGTGCTTCCTGCTTGCAGGACTGTTTCTTGGATTTGAAGAGTTTGAATTTGATATCCTGCTTTATCACTCCTGAAGGAGTCTCAAAGTGGCTAACATTCTCCTTTCCCTTCCTCCCCCACAACAAAAACTCTGTGAGGTGAGTGGGGCTGAGAGACTTCACAGAAGTGTGACTGGCCCAAGGTCACCCAGCAGCTGCATGTAGGGGAGCGGAGACGCGAACCCGGTTCACCAGATTACGAGTCCACCGTTCTTAACCACCACACCACACTGGCTCTCTGCCTCTGCTACTGGGAAGTCCAGAAAGCGGATAAGGCTTAATTGGTGCCATGCTTTGAAGATCATACCACCAATCAACCTTCTCCAAGTTTTATCCGGAAGATATTTTTTTTAGGTAGGATGATGGATAATAAGAGACAGAGGGGAGGATAAACAAAACAGAACAAAACACCACATTTCCTCTCTCATTTCATGCAAGGAAATATTCTTTGCAATTATACTATCAGAATTGTACACTTATTCTTGCTGCTAAGAGTACTGTACAGACATCTGGTGCTCTGATAGGTCAACTGCTGCCAAAAATACAAGTTATCCCTGTCATGCCAGGCCTAAATGGAGCTGATGGGAACGAGAGTTCAATAACATCTGAAATGCTGCGGGTTCTCCATCCCTGCACTAGGCAATAAAAAGGACATTTTGGCCCGTGTCAAAAAGGGCCTCTTTTAGGGGCAAAGCCCATTCTCTAATAGCCAAATTTGATTTATTGGCTGTCTCTGGCTACATTACAGGCAGCCCCCTCCCACCTGTGCATTAATGTTAGAACTATGCAGGGCCTCAGGACACCCAAACTGATGATGATGATGATGATTTGCACCCCGCCCATCTGGCTGGGTTTCCACAGCCACTCTGGACGGCTTCTAACAGAACATTAAAAACAGAATAAAACTTCAAACGTTAAAAACTTCTCTAAACCGGGCTGCCTTCAGATGTCTTCTAAAAGTCAGATATTTATTTCCTTGACATCTGGTGGGAGGGCATTCCACAGGGAGGGTGCCACTACTGAGAAGGCCCTCTGCCTGGTTCCCTGTAACCTCACTTCTTGCAGTGAGGAAACTGCCAGAAGGCCCTCAGAGCTGGACCTCAGTGTCCAGGCTGAATGATGGGGGTGGAGACGCTCCTTCAGGCATAGTAGGCCTAGTCTGTTTAGGGCTTTAAAGGTCTGCACCAACACTTTGAATTGTGCTCGGAAATGTACTGGGAGCCAATGTAGGTCTTTCAGGAGCAGTATTATGTGGTCTTGTCGGCCGTTCCCAGTCACAAGTCTAGCTGCCACCTTCTGAATTAGTTGTAGTTTCCAGGTCACCTTCAAAGGTAGCCCCACCTAGAGCGCATTGCAGTAGTCCAAGCAGGAGATCATGCACCACTCTGGCGAGAGATGTAATGGCTGGCAGAAGTAGATGTAGATTTATCCCTGAACAACCACTTCTGATTTCTTGAAGCCATAACCTAATTCTATATAAAATTGTGTTGGATGAAAAAAAGCCGACACGACAAAGCACTTGAGCTGGATTCCATCAAACGCAACATGCCAGCTTCCCATTCCAGGAGGTGTGGTGCTGATTTGCCTGAGGGACTGAACAGTTCTTGTTATTTTCAAGAATCTTTTCTCCTCAGGAGTATAGTGCTCTTGTCATTAATCCACCCTCCTTAACAAAACCTGAAAACAGGCATTTCCTATTGTAATTGTTCTCTTCTCTGCCAGCTCAAGTTTTAAGTATTCTGCACACTGGCAATGAAAATTTAGTGCGTGACTCACCATCTCTCAGGTTTGGGAGTTACACTGAGTCAGACCTTCGATGCATCTAGCTCAGCATTGTCTAAATCAAGGATAGGGAACCTGTGGTCCACCCAAAGGTGGTTTCAGGGTAGCGTCTGCTGCAGGGGGCACCACAGCAATGCTATGGAGAAGGGCACAGGGGTGCGTGTGCGAAGCGTTTTAGTGTCACAGAGGGGACCACAGAAATTTGAAAGCCTGAGGTCTGCCAATGGATACTCCTGATCCATGACCATTGGCCATGTTGGCTGAGGCTGATGGAAGCCCTGGTCCATCAACATCTGGAGAACCTCAAGTTCTCCATCTATGATTGGCAGTGGTTTTCCAGGGCTTCAAGCAGGAATCTTTCTCTGCCCTCCCAATAGATATCAGGACCTTCTGCATGTAAAACTTGTGGTCTTATGGTCCTTCCTCTCCTGTTGAACTTCTCTGATCTTCTGTACTCGCCGGTACACCTCCTCTGACTTACAACCATTGACCTGCTTCTCCTCCACCACTTGGTTCCATTGCTCTGCCTAGATCCTACACCCACTTCATGTTTCTCTCCCCAAACCATTGTACACTCCCTTTCCTTCTACCACTGTGTCTCCAGTCTTGAGTTAACTAGGAAAGCGGGTGCCAGGAACTGACAACCCCCCATATTTCTTTCAGTAGCAGAGGAGCCCTGAGCTGTGCCTATAGACTTTTTAAATACCTGGACCAGGCTTCCAGTTCCAAGCATTTCTCCTGGGAAGTAGCACAATGGCAAGTCGATTCTAAACCTTAAAGGGTATGCTACTGAAATGTCAAGTTTTTGCCCTTGTGCAAACATGCACATAGAGCTGAACACTATTTTCAGCGTCACATGTCTCAGATCCGCTCGCTCGCCTGCCATAAGTATTCAGCAGCGGCATGAATTCTTTCCGTGCTAAATCTACAGGCACAGGAAGACCCAAGAGGAAGCACAACAGCTTCCTTTAGCCAGCACACTCGCCTTCGCAAAGCCCCCTCCCCAACTATGCCAAAATCCAGATTTATTGAGCATTGAAGAGGACACATTTCATAGTCTGAAACCTTATTTTAACTGTGGCCGACACGTCACATGATCTTTGATGCCAGATGCGTTCTCTCTCCAGGTTGTGGGCGAGGCGGGTCTGTCCCAAGTCATTTTGCTGCACCCTGGATATTAACAGCTGCTGCTTTATTTTCATACAGTGGTACCTTGGTTCTTGAACGGCTTAGTTGTCGAACAAATCGGCTCCTGAACACCGCAAACCCGGAAGTAAGTGTTCCAGTTTGCAAACTTTTTTGGAAGCTCCTGCAGTTAATCGGAAGCCGCGCCTTGGTTTTCGAACGGTTTCGAGAGTCAAACGGTCTCCGGAACGGATTAAGTTTGAGAACCAAGGTACCACTGTATTTGGAACTGTGGATTTTATATGCGTCAAATGTTCCAGAGACCCTTTTGGCATTGTTGCACGTTGTGAGCTGGTTTGGCTTCCCCATTCGGTAGGAAGGGCGGGGTATGAATAAATAAACAAAGGACAAGATGGCGGCGGCAGCCCCCCATCTCATTTCATGACCATAAAAGTCAACCATACTGCCAATTAATTGGCAGCACCCTCCACTACATCCAAGACCAACAGGCTACGTTAAGGATACATTGTTCTACAGTACTTTCCCAGTGCTCCACGCTGCCTGTGGCAGCCACTTCACCTTGCCTAATGGCAGGGCTGGCCTTGGGGTAGGTGGCCCTTTTGCATCTTAGTCTAATTCTGCCACCTCCCAGAGAGTTCTTCTTCTTTAGAAGGTCTATGCTAAGAAGATACAAAGATAATTATTTTCATTTGCTTCTTGCATCTCCTGCCCTCCCAATCGGAGTGTACAGTATTTCAGACAGCACATTTCCTCCCACTTAGGGCTTTTGTTCATCGTCACTTACTTTGATCAGAAAGCTGAAGTACCGGGATCTCTTGCATGCTGTGGAGAGAACAGAAAAAAATGTTAGTAATGATTATATATTTAAATGTGCTTGCAGGCTTTCAGCAAGAACGAGTTTTTAATACACCACGTTTAAGAAACATAGACATGCTTTTGCTGTGAATATTCAGAAACCTCAGGGGGTTTTTTAATAAAGAAGGTGAAACTGATCTTTGACAAAAGATCAGTCAGCACAATCTTCTTCATTCAGCACAGTCAGATTATTCAGTTTTTGATTTCTGCCTTGGATACTCATAAATGGATCTCATTAAAAAGCTAAAGAATGAGGGTCATCCCGCTTACTTGTCCACATGGAAGCCATGTTTGATAGGTGTTTTGGCTCTAGTCTTGATACAAATCTAGATAATGAGGTTCAACCAAAGGAGCACTTGAAAGCATTATGAAAGACTTCAAATGGTAACCCAAAGGTTTCCAAGCTCACCCCATGATTTTCACGGGCTTTCTCATGCTTCTGAACAGTGAACGTTAAGGAACAGAAGAGCACCTGACAAAGAGACTTTTGTCACAGTTCCCAATGTGATAGTAACTATTCCTGAAAACAAAATGCATGGGAAGCTCAGGGTTTTTAAAAAAATAAAAATAAAAATCCACAACATGTAAAAGCGCGCTAGAATCAAAAGCCACATACACATTTAAAGCACTTTTATTCCAATTTAAGACCAGGGTGGATAAAAATCAATTATTTTTTTAAAAATGGATTTAAAAAATAAATAAATCGGGGTTTTTTAAATTTTAAATCAATTTTTTTATTTAAATTGGATTTTTAAAATAAAATGCTTTTAGAGGAAAATAATCTTTCTAAAGATAGTTTTCTATTTAAGTTACATTATAGTTAAAAGACTATTCATTAGGAAATAAAGATTTTTCATGTGTGCTAAAACTCAGTCTAAGTTTTTTTTAAAAAAAATAGTTTAACCACATCAGTTAACAAACAAGGATACATAAGCTATAATGCTATTGTTTTACTTAAGCAAATTGTTTAAATTGTTATTAAGGAAATGATTATTTTTCTCCTTCCAATAAAGTACAGCAGAAAGGTTGTCCAAATATAAACAGTGAACTTATTAAACCTCACAATATTTTCATAATTATCTGTCTGTGTATTTCTAATAGTATAACCAAATCCAGAATTTTTGATATAACTGTAAAAACTACTCTGAAAATTTATTAATCCAAAAATGAAACCTTCATCTGGTTGCAAATATTAAGATGGTACCAGCAGGAATGTCTTTCTGTAAAAGAAAGAAAGAAAGATTTAAATCAAGTCTTACTGACTAGTGATTTAAATCGTGATTTAAATCAAATCCACCCGGTTTAAAACTCATCCTGGGAACTGTGGTTTGCTAAGGTTTCCCCCCCCCCTTACTTCTTTGTGATGCATGCTGAATTTTAATGTAATCTGGTCTGGCTGTGGGTGTTAATGAACCGTAGAGAACACACACACACACACACACACACACACACACACACACACACACACTTGAATAAAAGGAAGATTCCCTTTCAGTTGACTATATTATACTTAGAGATGACCCTTTGCAGAGTTAAACCACCAACAAAAATATCCCTGCCCTCACCACTCGCCATCTTCAGTCACTTCTTCCACAGCACAGATGGGACTTTCATTTCCTCCTCCCCTGAGTGTAGGCGGGGAACAAGTGTAAGAGCTATGTCAAAGAGTTAGAACCACGATAATCTCTGGTTCAGATGTAATGAGGATCCTTCAAGCAAAAACATGGGTTCATGGGCTCCCCCACTTATGAGGTGAAGGAGATTTCATCCTTTTGAACAAATCACAGAAGGGATCCCAAGGGTCATGTAGTACAACCCTCTGCAATGCAGGAATCTCAACATGACAGGCAGCCTTACAACCTCTGCTTAAAAACCTCCAAGGACCACCTCTCCTGGAAATCTGTTCCACTTTCCAACAGCTCTTACTGCCATAAAGTTATTCCTGAGGTTTAGTTGAACTCTCCTTTCTTGTAAAGCTTGTTCTCCTTCACGGAGAGCACGTGTTGCGGTGGGGCCTAGCAAGTCATCCCTCTGTTGCTGGGCGGGTAAGATTAGATGGCCACATTTGCGATTGGGCTCCTCTATGTTGTTGGGGAAATTTTAATGTTGCTATTCCTGATTGACAGTCTATTAGCTTTATATTCCCTGCGCGCAGCGTTGCGCTTCCTCTTTTCGCTGCGCGCATCGGATCACCCACCTACTCTCCCTATATTTAGGGTTGTTCGCATTGACCTTGATATGCCTGTTAGGGGGTCGTCTGCTTTTGGGGCAGGGGCCTGGTAGGAATTTTGTCCATTTGGCTGATTGGCTGTTGCCATTTGGTTTTTGCCTACTGCGTAGCAAATCGTCACAACTTGTAATGTTGCGGTTAGGCATTGGTTAATTTTTATTTGGTGGAGGGGATGTGGTTGGCTGTGCCTGCCCCTCCAATGCTGCTGCTGCAAGGGTATTCTGTTAAAGGAATCCAGGGGCTCGCCGTGCTCTTGTCCGAACCCCTGTTAAGGGGCTAGGGCCACGCAAGAACCCCTGGGAGCATTTGGGGTGAGGTGAGGGCCTGGCACCCAGCTCCATTTTCTCCCCAAATTGTTTTCCCTTTCTGACTTTCGCAGGCGTGCGGATGTCAGTCTGTCCCTGGGCGGGGACAGATACTCACAACCAATGCCTAAGCAACCACTCACATTTTTTTTGTATTTTAATAAAGTTGTGGCCAAAATTATGCCAAAAACCTTAAACTAAAATTCTGTGTGAATTGTGTTTTATTTGAGGGTGGCTTGGGGACCTCGACATGCAACTTGAAGCCACTGGTTCGGGTCCTAGCCTCTGGAGCAGAAGAAAACAAGATTGCTCCTTCTTCCATGTGACAGTCCTTTAGATATCTGAAGGTGACTATCATATCTCCTCTTCTCCAGGCTAAACATACCCAACTCCCTCAACTGTTCCTCATAAGGCTTAGTTTCCAGACCGTTGACCATCTTGGCTGCCCTCCTCGGCACATGTTCCAGCTTGTCAATATTCTTCTTAAATTTTGGTGCCTGGATCTGGACAGAATATTCCAGGTGTGGTCTCACTAAGGCAGAATAGATCAGGACTCTTACTGCCCTCGATCAGGACACTATACTTCTCTTGATGCTTAAAGCACAGGTCATTTGCACACCAAGATAATAATAAACTTCAGACTAATCCTACTTTGAAGAAACTACCTATAATTGGAACAAACTACGGTTTCTCATAATTGGATGTAAGGAGGTTTGGTCAAAACTGCGAAAGGAAACCTTAAACTCCTTCCCCACATACCAGGGATGGAGGTGAGCATACAAACTCAAGGCGCTCACCTGCCTGTCCTTATTACAACAAACCATGGTTTTATGACTGCATCTTAACTGAGCCACTCTGTGCGCCCTGTCCCAAAACAGCCTCTTGTTGCAAATGCGTCACTTTGCACGGCAAAATACAAGAAATTTATATTTAAAGCGAAAGGGGGAAAGGTAGCTCGACTCCCTCACTTTACAAAGAAACAAGCCAGAAAAAGTAAATAAAAGGGCACAGGGCTCTTTTTGTTTGTTTGTTAAATGGTCTATTGGCAATCCTAAATGCAGTAAGTGCAGGCTTGAAGGATTTCCTAGCTTAAACAATTTTGGTAAGTTGTCCAGAACGCCACGTTCTTGAAACAATCCAAAGCATCTTTTACCGGGGGGGGGGGGGGTGTTGTTGTTATTCTAAAAGCCCTTCGTTTGCTGCAGCCAATTAAAGAACTTCGATTTCACATAAGCAAGCTCACAGCCAAGAAAGGGCTCTCTGGATCCACCACAAAGATATTTAATAAAAAGGGGGAGAGTAGCCTTGCCTCATATGCTTTCTGTGTGGGCTAATTAATGCCTCTCTTTTGGGGGGGCAATTTTCGGTATATAAGCAGACATACATAACTGATGCGGATAACGTGCGCAGACATGTGTTTTAAAGCACTGTTCTCTCCCTTAAAGAAAGTGTAGTCATTATTTATCCATGTTGATTTCATTAGCATTGAAGGGTGTTACACACGCGCTCTTGTATCTACGCAACAAGGAAAGGATACACAAACATCCCGAAGGACAAAAGACTTTCCTAAGTTTTTTCTTTTGGCAAAACAAAAACAAAAAACGACTGGTACTTCCTTTTCGAACACCCCAAAGCTCTTCTTTCAGAGAAACAAGCAAAGTGTCAAAACTGCACCAAACTGGGGGGGGGGGGGGGCCTGGTAAGACGGTTTGAAATCGGCTATAGTTTCCAAATCTCAGCTTCAGAGAATTTAACAGTCTACATTTTGCCAGCCAAAATGGAACCAAATTAGACTGATAAAGAAGAATGATAGAATGCCCATGTTGTTGTTGTTTTTAAATCTTCCCTTAAATTTTATTTTATTCAACAGTTGCATACGTTTCAAGCCAATGCTGATTATGCATAATGTTAACTGCTTAGCCTGTATGATTTGACCCTGGAAAAGTGTAGAGTTTTTTTATTATTTTAAAAAAATCAAAATATTTGTTTAATTATCAAAGCAATGACTGCATTGATAACAATAGAAATATTTCTGCTGTTTGTTTTTTAAAGCATAGGGGTTAACAGTTAAGCTTCCATTTGGTTCACATCTGTAGCTTCATTTGAAAGGTACGGAAGGTTCATACCACACCTTGAGAATTTGCTATGAGGTCTGTTTTCATATTAGTCTGGTTTGGACATCACACAAAACCAGAGTTTAGTATCACAAGAACAAACCTTAGGTTCACACACTCCTCCCCCCCCCCCATCTCTCCTCCTCTGGCACCGCCATGAGGATTTTGGAAGTGTTTTGCTTCCACTATGCTTAACCGCTTGTTGCGTTACAGAACCTGACATAGCATGGTCAATGTTAACTATGGCTTGTTTGAAACCAGCCAACTTCATACTATAAGCTATGGTAAAAGGTAAAAAATAAAGGACCCCTGGATGGTTAAGTCCAGTCAAAGGCGGATATGGGGTTGCTGTGCTCATCTCGCTTTCAGGCTGAGGGAGCCGGCATTTGTCCACAGACAGCTTTCCGAGTCATGTGGCCACCATGACTAAACCGCTTCTGGTGCAACGGGACACCATGACGGAAACCAGAGCGCATGGAAATGCTATTCATCTTTCCGCCGCCGTGGTACCTATTTATCTACTTGCACTGGCGTGCTTTCGAACTGCTAGGTTGGCAGGAGCAGGGACCGAGCAACAGGAGCTCACCCTGTCATGGGGATTCGAACCGCCGACCTTCTGATCGGCAAGCCCAAGAGCCTCAGTGGTTTAGACCACAGCGCCACCCATGTCCCGATTATAGACTATGAAGCTGACTTGTTTAAACAAACCATAGTTAACAATAGTTAACATTAATCAGTTAAGGGCTCAGACAAGACAGTAATTTCTGGTAAACTGAACTCACAGGTGAAAGCTTCTATTCTGCTCATCACACCTGCACCAGAGAGGGGAGTGCTTGAACACAAAGCAAACTATGACTCATTCACATCACACTAAATTAGGGATTAGCATGATGTGATGATGGGCATTATGTTCCTTTGACTCTAGGTTCAGTAGCAACCTACAAACAGTACAGGAAATATCTGCGTATTACAGCAGTGGTGATGTCATCTATTTCTATTAAAAACTACACAATACACATGGCCCTAGTGAATGAATTCCCAGTTATTTATCCAAATCGACCTTACCCTTTTGAACAGAATTGAGCATGAAAATGTGCCTGCGTTGAACAGGTAGCACAACATTTCCCTAAGTAGAGTGAAGAGCAACAGATCTCAGCATCACTGCCATGTGAAACGGAAAAGGCAAATACATTTTGGAAACATCTCTTAATAATTAGTTATTGTACACCAATTATCCCAACAAGGATTCCCACCCCTCAAAAAAGTAAATGCATTTAGCCTGTGCTGGAAAAAGTCAGCATGAATCAGAATGAGTTACCATCCACACTCACAGACTTAAAACACCACACTAATCGACTGACCTTTCCATTTTCTGTGAACTCTGGCTAGCTCAATTTGTTGTTGACTCAAGAAAACCTGAGCAGAGACATGCACAAAGATATCACTGAGATTAATTCAGATCCACACTCTTAAGCTCGCTGAGGGGAAATGAGCGCTCTTGCTAACATGTGACGAAAGGAGCAGAAGTTCTTATCTGTGCTCATTTGCTACATTATCATAATATACATTTCAAAACAGAAATGTAAAAAAACCAGATCAGATAACATTTGGCAGAAATTGCCAGCATCTGGCGAGAGGAAATAAAAGCAGGATGGAAATGGCTATGAGTCGTGAGGGAAAGCATCTCAGCCTCTAACACTCTAAGCCTGACATTAACTATCAATCACTTTTATTATAATTTCATTTGGAAATGAAAAGGCAGAAGAGAAGGGAGGCCGTTTTCATCCATTGGCCAAAGTGCTCTTTGAAAGTACAGGCCCATAGCTTAAGATTGCAGGTACAGTGGTACCTCAGGTTACATACGCTAACCCAGAAATAGTGCTTCAGGTTAAGAACTTTGCTTCAGGATGAGAACAGAAATCATGCTCCGGCTGCGCGGCAGCAGCAGGAGGCCCCCATTAGCTAAAGTGGTGCTTCAGGTTAAGAACAGTTTCAGGTTAAGTATGGACCTCCGGAACGAATTAAGTACTTAACCCGAGGTACCACTGTATTCTGTTCCAACAAATAACTAGTTCAAGCCAGAATAGCATTGTGGGTAAAAATTGCAGAAAGTTATGCATTTAAGGTAGAGGTCAAAACATGAAATCTAAAGAACAATTCCCATCTGACCTGCCACCATTCTGCCCAAAGACTCATTCAGGTGATGATATAATTGAGCAAGGCTATTAAGTTTTTTCTGGATTCCCTCCCACACCATTTCAGGTTACTGATGTAGCAACTCAAGTGAAAGATGTGTTTGAACCAATGACAGCATAAGGTGGAGAATTGGGACTCTAGATACAATCCTGTCTATGCCAGCAGTACTCCAAAAACAGGACTTCCAGAAGAGCAATTGTTTGCCACCATATACATTTAAATGGCACAAGTTCTCTCTCTCTCTCTCTCTCTCTCTCATAGTTCTTTCATAGTCTTATACCAACATGTTCACAAAAGGACAGAAAGCAGAAAACATGCCAAAGGACAACATAAACCAGGCATCCCCAACCTTCGGCCCTCCAGATGTATTGGACTACAATTCCCATCATCCTGACCACTGGTGCTGTCATGGGAGTTGTAGGCCAACACATCTGGAGGGCCACAGGTTAGGGATGCCTGACATAAACTAAGGCATAACTGACCAGAGAGATAATTGGTACCATTTGTTTCCCAAAGGATGCTAAATAAGAGCATATCAGATAATACTTTTTAGTACAGAGCTGAAGATTATCAATACTGGATTTCCCCTTACTTTAAGAGGACAATTTTTGCTTTGTTCCTTGTGTTCTAAGCAAACTTGCTCTTGAATAAAAAAAATTCCTTCCAGTAGCACCTTAAAGACCAACTAAGTTAGTTCTTGGCATGAGCTTTCGTGTGCATGCACACTTCTTCAGATACAGTGTGCATGCACACGAAAGCTCATACCAAGAACTAACTTAGTTGGTCTTTAAGGTGCTACTGGAAGGAATTTTTTTTTGTTTTGACTATGGCAGACCAACACGGCTACCTATCTGTAACTTGCTCTTGAATGTTCATTATATCTATCTATACAGTAAATACCAGTTCAAGAATACTTAACAAAATAGTTAAAGAGAAGGAGGGAAGGCTGCAACCCTATGAATATTTATCTGGGAGTAAGCCCCTTTGCTTAGTAAATTCAGTGGTACTTATTCCTGGCTAAAATGTATAGGATTGTGCTGTAAATGTTCATTTGTGATTTTTAATTAGCAAGGTAACACTCCTATATAATATCCGGAATAAACCTGGCAGTATAACTTGTGGAACGAGTCTTAAAAATCTGCTGAGATACTCATACAAGCAGCAGATAAATTAAACTGATTCACAATTGCAGCATGACGTTTAGACAACGCAAGAACTTTGCAAATATTATACTGAATGCAAGAGAGAGCCACAATGACGTTACAGTCAATGGGATTAGGTCATAGTTATTTTTTTTGTTAAGTGAGCCAATTCGTGTCTACCCTTCTCAGACACAAACACACAAAATATTGATAAAGTTGTGCAGGGGGAAAACAATCACATAACATGGCCTTCATTCTCTTGAACATATTGACCAAGAATTGATCTGGAAGAGAGGAAGGTTCACCCACCAAGTCTGAGGAACAGCAAAACCTACCAGATAATTAAGCTCTTGGTTAATCAAAAGCAGGGAAATTCAGTCAGCTGCTATGTATTAACAACTTCCAAAAGGGAGACCATAAAAAGGACATAAGTATGGATTAAAAATTAACCACGATTGCCAGAAAGCCTGATATGGCAATTCCACCCACAGAAACATGTGCTCAGACCTTTCTGCCAGCACATGGCATACATTCTGCTGTCTTTAACAGCATCGACAGATACAGACGCAATTATACAAAAAAGCCAACTTTCTCTAGAGTAGGATGGAGGAGAGGGAAGCTGAGTCAGACTCTAAGAATACAGTTCCTGGGATCTGAGACATTTCTCCTTCACTCTATATTCTCTTTCTCTTGGTTGTTTCAATATTTTCAACTCAGTAAGAGAAGCTCTTTTAGATTTATCGCTTAGAGTGTGGCGCTGATAACACCAAGGCTGTAGGTTCGATTCCTGTATGGGACAACTCCATATTCCTGCATTGCAGGGGGTTGGACTAGATTGGGCGCACCCGCGTTTTCCGGAATCTGCGTCTGCGCAGATGTGATTTTCGGCGCTGAGGAAGCGAGTCCCCACGGTGCGCTATGCCAGTTTAGCGCAGCACGCAGGGACTCGCTGAGCGGGCAGCTCGGTTTGGGGGCCCCGGGGGGCGGTTAAATGACCCCCGTGAGCTGCTTGTGGCCCACGGGCCTTAGGTTGCCTACCCCTGCCATACAAACTGCTTCCATACACCTCCCCAGACTTCCATACAGACTGCCCAGGCATGCACCCAAGGGAGGCCACTTTGGTGCAGTGAACACAGCGGTCTGACTTCACCCCCAGAAGCGCACTCCATTGCCTCTCGAGACAGACAACAATTAAGCCAACAACAATTAAGCAACGTTGTTGTCCAAATGTGGTCAATGTGCTCGACGTGACCTCAAGGGATAGACAAATGCTGTCCGCCTTCTTTGTTCTACAAGCATTCCATTCACACAAGGAGACCCAACCTCTGCATGTTCAGTAGAACTGCTAACAGAACCTTATGCATAAGACATCTATGCACCTAAGGCTCTTTCTGTATGGTGGAAAGATCTAGCTTTTTCCCATGCCAGTTCAGAGATAGATAGATAGATAGATAGATAGATAGATAGACAGACAGACAGACAGACACACGCAGGATCCTGCTTCCTCATCTATGCATTCATGAAATGTAAAATTGTGTCAACCAGCCTAAAGTCATTGCTTGATCTTATAGTCATCCTGTGATGAAAATATCCATGTGAGTTCACCCCTTATTTAATTTTTAAAATCTCCTTCAGAAAATTATGTACGTCTCCGTGCATAGGAACTAGCAATTTGGGTAAATGTTGGGCTTAACTCGGTGTCAGCATAGATTTACATTTTTTCACATTAAAACTGACCCAAATGCTAACTGCTCCTTACCTCACAACAGCATTCTGTGTTGCTTGCTATCTTGACAGAGAGATGGGTGACTAAATACTTTTAAAAATAGTACAAAATATCTTCTTAATTAAGTTTTTTTTTAAAAAAATGTGAACCCAAACAGGTGTTATTCAGCAGTTTATCAACCACCTGCTCAGGCAAATGCCCTTGAGGCCATCAAACTGACATTGAGGCTGTTGCATTTGGTGTGGTGGACATTTGGCATCTATTTTCTCTTCATTTGTAAGTTTTTCACTCACGTGTGCCTTCACCAGCAAATGCCAGACACACACCGAAGACCCAACACCCAAGGCTGGCCAAATTATTTTGGCACTTAAAGCAGAAAATCCCATAAACGCCTCGCCGTTCAGACTAAAAATACATTAAATAACAATTTGTTAGTTTTTTCATTGCACATCATTCTACCTAACAACAAGACCAGCTCTGAGTGTCTTCAAGATCTCATGACAAATGATAGGAGAAAGGCTTAGAAAACCAGTGTTTTAGCATATCGGGTTAGGACTGGGGTCACTCAGGTTCAAATCCCCACTTGGCTACAAAGCTGACTTTAGTTTTTCCTCTCTCGCAGGCCAACTTACCTCAAAAGCTCCCTGAATGGAAGATAGGATAAAGTATAATAAATGATAGCAATAAAAAAATGAATGAAGTGCAATAAATCTGATAAACAATAACAGTTCTGAAGTTACATTCTAAAGTCACAAGCCCATGTCTTAAATATTTGTTACAGAAAGATATGCACACTTTATTTTTAAGAAAATAACAACTTTTATCAGATTCTCTACCTAAGCCTTTTGTGAAAGTGTTTAGATGTTAAGTTGTGGATGTGGCTATTTAAATGCTTCACGAAATCTTTCCAGTGACACGGGACACAGCCCTTAGGGGTTTTTTGGTAACTCTGTTCTTCCAATTGCTCAAAGTCTGTCCATATTCTTATCACATCTGTTATGGGAAAGTAAAATGATGATGGGAAACGAGACTTTGACTACATTTTTTTTAAAAAAAAAAACTAACTTGGCAGAGAACATTTGAGGAAAAGGAGGAATATGCAGAGCCCGGGTTCTAGTGGGGAGAACAAAATTATCTCTATCCACTTTGCATCATGTACAATTTTATACACCTGTATACAGGATGGATTTGATTTAAATCAAATCGATTTAAATAACAATTTAAATCACTAATCAGTAAGACTTGATTTAAATCTTTTTTTTTCTTTTTTTTTACAGAAAGACTCATTCTTGCTGGTATCATCTTAATATTTACAACCAGATGAAGGTTTCATTTTTGGAATAATAAATTTTCAGAGTAATTTTTACAGTTATACCAAAAATAACTGTTTTGGTTATACCATTAGAAATACACAGACAATTATGAAATTATTGTGAGGTTTAAGAAGTTAACTGTTTATAGTTGAACGACTTTTCGCTGTACTTTATTGGAAAGGGAAAAACAATCATTTCCTTAATAGCAATTTAAACAATTTATTTAACTAAAACAGTAACATTATAGCATACGTATCCATGTTGGTTAACTGATGTGGTTAAACAATTTCATGAAAAACTTGAAACAAATCCTTATTTCCTGATGAATAGCCTTTGGACTATAATGTAACTTAAATAGAAAACCATCTTTAGAATTTTTTTTCCTCCAAAAGCATTTTATTTTAAAAATCCAATTTAAATTTTAAAAAATCTTATTTAAAAAAAAATCATTGATTTTCATCCACTCTGCATTTCCCAGTGCATTTTAAAAATCTGATTTAAATATTTAAAAATCTGATTTAATTTTTTTTAAAAAAAATCTGATTTTTATTTATTTAAATCATTGATTTTTATCCACGCTGCCTGTATCCTATCCCTCTCCCCAACACCCTGCTTATCTGCCTCTATTGTCCTGGCTCCAGCAGCACTGAAACAATAGGGCACAGGACTCTATGGAATCTCCCTGCACCAAAAACAGTAGGGTCTCTCTGTCATTCTGCTATGCGTGCAACTCTAGACAAGGCCTCACGAACTCCTTCATTTATACAATCCTTTTTTAAAAAATTAACACTGCTGCCTTCTGTCGCTCTGCACAACATTTTGAAAAGTTTATTTCAGAAGAGGGCATCTGTTTTCTCTGGAGGAAAACATTACCTTGCCTTTCTTCCAAAACATTTAACAGAATTTAAACACTGTAAAAACTGACCTTAGAACGAGCCCATAAATGAGAGACAAGATTGAGCAGGAGGATGACAGAAACCATATCTGTTTTCAAATATATGCGCAGATACAGGGATCACAGGTCTTCGGTTCTTAGCATCTGAGGGTAAAAATAAAAATAAAAATAGCACGAATCAGCAAATGCTTATCTCACAGACACTATGCGCCTAGAAACTATTGAAGGATGAACTCAGAAGACATGAATGTACCAGTTGCTCACCGGAAAGTTTTACTGATCAGAATGAAGATCTAATCTGCCAAGTCTGGACTGTATTTTACTTGACATCACTCCAATTTATCATTGTCATAGCGAGATGTCTATCAGTATATACATGTGGTCCTACAGTATAAGAACCAAAGTGGAAGTTCACACATTAATAAAAAATAAAATAAAGTAATGAAATTCTATATACTCCAACACTTTTATATTTAACTTTCAAAAGTAACTTTTAAAAACTAAATTCCAAAGGGACAGTTTTCTCTGTGGTTAAAAACTAAAAAATTGGGGATTTATTTATTTTTAATCACATTCCTATGGAACATAGACTACAGTGGTACCTCGGGTTAAGTACTTAATTCGTTCCGGAGGTCCGTTCTTAACCTGGAACTGTTCTTAACCTGAAGCACCACTTTAGCTAATGGGGCCTCCTGCTGCTGCCGCGCTGCCGGAGCACGATTTCTGTTCTCATCCTGAAGCAAAGTTCTTAACCTGAAGCACTATTTCTGGGTTAGTGGAGTCTGTAACCTGAAGCGTATGTAACCTGAAGCGTATGCAACCCGAGGTACCACTGTAATTCTTTTTATTTATGTATTTATTTATTTATACTTTTCAAGTTTATACATTTCACTAATTTTATACATTTCACTAATTTTACAATCATTTTGACATTTCAAAACTTGACTTCCTTCCACCACTTTCTGTGGTTCCTTAAATTTGTTTTTAATATCTTCTGTATATCCAAATTAACTTAATTTGCTCATTTATTCATCTTCTTTAAATATATACTCTTATAAAACTGCAGGTTATTACAATACCTATAATCCTGACAACATTTTTATCTGTTTGCAATTTATCTGTAAATATTCAATAAACCATTTCCATTCTTTTATTTAAAAAATTGTTATCTTGATTTCTTATTCTTCCGGTAAGTTTTGCCATTTCTGCATATTCCATAAGTTTTTGTATCCATTCTTCCTTTACTGGGACTTCTGCTTCTTTCCATTTTGGGGCAAGTAACATTCTTGCTGCTGTAGTAGCAGAAGAGGTAACTATTGGAAACTGGGGAGAAGGTGGGGGGGGGGGAGTCCAGGGGTTTGAAGAACCCTGTAAAGGTACTGAGATTGTTTGTGGAGTAATGCAAATAATAATGTATGTTAAAACCTTTTAAAATAACATTTATTTTTTAAAAAAAGAAAGAATTGCAAAATGGATTAATCCGTTCCAGACTTTTAAAAACAACCTCTAAAACAGCAATTTAACATGAATTTTACTATCTAACGAGACCATTGATCCATAAAATGAAAGCAATAAACTATGTAATGAAGTCACACAATCAATCAGTAGCTGAACTGGGTTCCACACAGCCACAAAAACAAAACAAAAGAGCCGCAAAAACAAAAACGCAGAATAAACAGCAAAAACCGACAGACCTCAGCGTAACACTCAAAACGGAAGTGTGACACTCAAATCAGAAGCATGACACTCAAAATGGAGCATGTTCGGCTTCCAAAAACAGTTCGCAAACTGGAACACTTACTTCCGGGTTTGCAGAGTTTGGGTTCCAAGTTATCTGAATACCAAGGTGTTTGAGAACCAAGGTACCACTGAATTCAGTTACAGCAGCTCAGCTTTCCTCATATTGTTGCCCTCCAGCTGTGATGGACTACAACTCCCAACAACCTCAGGCAGCATGGCAAATGGTCAGGAATGCAGGGCTTTGTAGTCCAAAATATCTGTGTGTGTGTGTGTTTGCACGCACGCACACATGCATGCCAGGCTGAGAGCATTTGCCCTAGCACATGCCACAATAATACGTTTGTTAGTCATCAGGGTGCCGCAAGACAAGAATTCAGTCATGAGACTCGGAGTTGACATGGATCAATTAAGAAACAAAAACAAATCTGGTGCGAAAGATTCCGACCGCTACACAGAAACGCAATGGTTTGGCAATTTCAATGCAGACTCTTCTCTCGATAGGTTTCAAGTCTAACTGCATTACAGTCGGGGATGATGAAAGGATGTTTTTATTTCTGTTTTCACAGGACGAGAAACAATGCGGCTATTTTCTCACACAAACTGTGCTAAGTAGCAGGATGCCACAAGTTTCAGGCCATAGGTTAGAGAAACTAGACAGGACATCAGATTAAATGTGTCAAGAGCAACAGGTTTTCTAGCACGCAAAGAAAGCAGCGGCCATAAAGATGCGGGCAGGCTATCTAGAGGAGGGGTTGGAAACCTAGGGCCGAAGGAGAAAATGCAGCTGTCCAGGCCTCACTGTCAAGCTCCCAATTCACATCTCTCAGTGGGATCCCCCCCCCCCCTTTTTGCCTGGCTGTCATTGAATGGCCAGATTGCCTCTATCTTTCCTGGAGGGAGAGAGACGCTTACGTAGAAACCTCTGACTTTTGCATGGTGGAACTTATAGCCAACTGTACATAGGTAAGAGTCCTATCAACTAGCACGAAACCTCTGGAATATTGCAGACCCTCCAATATTTTCCAGGGACAGTCCCGGATTTACAGAAGCCATCCTGGTTTCTCCTTTGATCCCGGAATGCCTCACTTTCCCTTAAAGGTAAAGGTAAACGGAGCCCTGACCATTAGGTCCACTCCCGGACAACTCTAGGGTTGCGGCGCTCCTCTCGCTTTATTGGCCAAGGGAGCCAGCGTACAGCTTCCTGCTCATGTGGCCAGCATGACTAAGCTGCTTCTGGCGAATCAGAGCAGCGCACGGAAACGCCATTTACCTTCCCGCCAGAGCGGTACCTATTTATCTACTCGCACTTCGTGCTTTTGAACTGCTAGGTTGGCAGGAGCAGGGTCCGAGCAACGGGAGCTCACCCCGTTGCGGGGATTCGAACCGCCAACCTTCTGATCGGCAAGCCCTAGGCTCTGTGGTTTAACCCACAGCGCCTATCTTCATCAGAGAAACGATGGAGGGTTTGGAGTTATCCAATCCCTGAGCTAAGGAGATAAGTAACTACACAACCTTTACAGGACATCTGAAGGCAGTCCTATATAGGGAAGTATTTTAATGTTTGATGTTCTATTATGTTTCTATATATGAAAGACGCCGTCCAGAGTAGTTGAGGCAACACAGTCAGATGGGTGGGGTAACAACAAACAACAAGAACAACAACAACAACAACAAGATGATGATGATGATCGAGTAGGACGTCCCTATTTTCACCAGAGAAAAGCTGGAGGGTATGATATTGCCGACAGTGGCAATGAACAGTCAAACTGTGCTGCACCTGACTCAAAAATCTCCTAGACCATTCAAATATAACAGCAGTTGAAGGTACCAGGGCAGGTGTAGTGAGGATATATCAGTTTATATAACTAATCTATCACACTCTAGGCCAACACAACATACTTTTGCTAGAGCTATCGTGACAGCAATGGAAGTAGTCATCTCGGTCAAGGGCCAACAACAGGGAAAACCATTCAGGTGGACTCAATCATTTGAAAAATAACGTATAAACTGAATTACATTCAACTATTTTATATATATATATATATATATATATATATATATATATATATATATATATTCCCCTCAAACATAAATAGGTTGGAGGGAGCTGTGAACAGTGGCATTTCTGTCACACAGAATTCTGGCCTAGTACGGAAGAAAATAGCCAGTTATTTATATATTGCCTCTTGGGGTTTAAAAAGGTCCCATGGTGATTTATAATATTTTTTTTAAAAAAAAATAATTTGCATAAAATATTTCCACGCCAATCTGGATTTCAGGACAGTAGACATTGTAAGAATAGCATAGCACGGCCAAACAACGGTAACAAAACAGATAAAATCCTTAAAAGCATTCTAAGGTTTGCACAATCGTTAAAACGGCAAGAAAAGCAAACTAGAAGCACTTAAAATAAGCCACCAAAATAAATCCACAGCAATAAAAGAGTCTTAAGCAGCTGCCCCAAAATAATCATTTGGAGGCAAACTGGAAGGGAATTCTACAAATGTAGAATTTTTATCAAGAAGGCTCCGTCTGGCATCCTGGTGGAAGGTCACAGAACAAGACTTCTGAAGATGAAGGCCTTTCTGGAGGACAATTCTTTTTTACTAGGCCTAGCTTCTTTCTTTCTTCACATCACATATAGATGATTGGAGAAGAAAGGAGGCCACGTTCTTACTGCCATAAGGGTGTTCCCCAAATGAAGTCCATTTGCAACTGCCCTTCTGCTTACAGTTATTTCTCTCTCTGGCTGGATCTATACACATCAAAGAAGCGTTTTGTTTAAACGCGTTGCAAACTTCGTATGAGAAATCGGGTTGGCAAAAACAGAACTCCACAGCGCCATCTGGTACCATAGTGTTAGAATGCATAAACAACGCATATAAAGCGATTTTTCTTTGCCAATTTAGCCGAGTCCTCCCTCCCCCCCACACACTCCTATCCTTAAAACAGCATTTGAAATTCACCAGACACATTTTGCACTTGGCTATTGGCCATTTGCGATCATCTAGAGGTGCCTGCCTGGGGATCATTTGAGCTGAACTGTTTTCACACACTAGCAATGCATTCTGAGAGCCAGTGTGGTGTAGTGGTTAAGAGCGGTAGTCTCGTAATCTGGGGAACCGGGTTCGCTTCCCCGCTCCTCCACATGCAGCTGCTGGGTGACCTTGGGCTAGTCACACTTCTTTGAAGTCTCTCAGCCTCACTCACCTCACAGTTTGTTGTGGAGGAGGAAGGGAAAGGAGAATGTTAGCCACTGGGCGATGGGCTGGGCGATGGGCTCTGTGGGGTGGTGAATGCTTCCCTCCGTGAGGGAGCCTTCCCAGACCCGCTGAAAGAGGCGGTCATTAAACCGCTTCTTAAAAAAACATCTTTAGACCCAGCCAATTTGGCCAACTATCGCCCAGTCTCAAATTTACCATTCTTGGGCAAGGTGATTGAGCGGGTGGTTGCCAGACAACTCCAAGCATGCCTGGAGGATGCGGACCATTTGGATCCCTTCCAATCGGGATTCAGGCCTCACCATGGGACTGAAACTGCCTTGGTCGCGCTGGTTGATGATCTCCGGCGGGCTAGGGACAAAGGTGAGAGCTGTTTCCTAGTTCTGCTGGATCTCTCAGCGGCCTTTGACACCATCGACCATAACATCCTTCTGGACCGTCTAGAGGGGCTGGGAGCTGGAGGCACTGTTATACGGTGGTTCCGCTCCTTTCTCCTGGGCCGTGTCCAGAAAGTGGTGGTGGGGGATGAGTGTTCAGACCCCTGGGCTCTCACTTGTGGGGTGCCTCAGGGTTCCGTCCTCTCCCCCATGCTTTTTAATATCTATATGAAGCCGCTGGGAGAGATCATCAGGGGGTTTGGGCTGGGTGTTCATCAGTATGCAGATGACACCCAGCTCTACCTCTCCTTTAAATCAGAACCAGTGAAGGCGGTGAAGGTCCTGTGTGAGTGCCTGGAGGCTGTTGGAGGATGGATGGCGGCTAACAGATTGAGGCTGAATCCTGACAAGACAGAAGTACTGTTTTTGGGGGACAGGGGGCGGGCAGGTGTGGGGGATTCCCTGGTCCTGAATGGGGTAACTGTGCCCCTGAAGGACCAGGTGCGCAGCCTGGGAGTCATTTTGGACTCACAGCTGTCCATGGAGGCACAGGTTAATTCTGTGTCCAGGGCAGCTGTCTACCAGCTCCACCTGGTACGCAGGCTAAGACCCTACCTGCCCGCAGACTGTCTTGCCAGAGTGGTGCATGCTCTAGTTATCTCCCGCTTGGACTACTGCAACGCGCTCTACGTGGGGCTACCTTTGAAGGTGACCCGGAAACTGCAATTAATCCAGAATGCGGCCGCTAGACTGGTGACTGGGAGTGGCCGCCGGGACCACATAACACCAGTTCTGAGAGATCTGCATTGGCTCCCAGTACGTTTCCGAGCACAATTCAAAGTGTTGGTGCTGACCTTTAAAGCCCTAAACGGCCTCGGTCCAGTATATCTGAAGGAGCGTCTCCACCCCCATCGTTCAGCCCGGACACTGAGATCCAGCGCCGAGGGCCTTCTGGCGGTTCCCTCATTGCGAGAAGTAAGGTTACAGGGAACCAGGCAGAGGGCCTTCTCGGTAGTGGCTCCTGCCCTGTGGAACGCCCTCCCAGCAGATGTCAAAGCAATAAACAACTATTTTACTTTTAAAAGTCATCTGAAGGCAGCCCTCTTTAGGGAAGTTTTTAATGTTTGATGCTGTACTGTTTTTAATATTCAGTTGGAAGCCGCCCAGAGTGGCTGGGGAAACCCAGCCAGATGGGCGGGGTATAAATAATAAATTATTATTATTATTATTATTACTTTGAGACTCCTTAGGGTAGTGATAAAGCAGGATATCAAATCCAAACTCCTCTTCTTCTTCCTCTTCTTCTTCTTCTTCTTCTGAATTCTATCCATGATATTGCATCTGCACTATCAGAATGAATCTCGGTAACCAAAGAGCCGTATTGAACAATACAACTTTTGAGCTCTTCTGGCCCCAAAATGGCAACTAGGCATTCTGTTTTGGTGACTGTAACACTGGTTTAAGAAGCCATTTGGCACGTAGCTTGTATACCTGAGTTTCTAACACTACCTTAAAATAAAGCTATTTTCAGAGCACCTATGTTTCACAGACAAACCTCACATTCTAACTCCGTTGTAAATCCAACCTTTCCTGTTAGGAGGCCTGAGTGAGTCAAGCACAGAAATGAGCCATTTCACATAATCCTTAATGGAGTAAAAATAATTCATCAACGCAAAAATAGTTTAACCGAACGTAAATTACGTATCCATTGTAAGAGAGAGAAATCCTGGCAGCTTCAGTTCTTCTGCGAAGAAGATTGTGTATCAGCAACTGTTATTTGGCTGTCAGAAGTGAAAGGCATCCTTTATCTGAGAGTGTGAGAAGTGGTAGTAATTCATTTAACCAAATGCCTGCATTCTCCTGAGGAGAGATGAAGCAGCTGCTGCTTGATAATTCAGACAAGCCTGGAAGTAATAAAGGCCCATCAGTTTACAGTTTGTACAGAATAAGAATCGGAGTCGTCCCCCGCCCCTCCGCACAACTGATTCAAGGCACCGAGTATCAATTCTAGTGGGTACACAAAAGACCCAACAGTTGAATCTGAAGTCTGCCACCTTCCGGGTTATTACCAATGTCAGTCAGAGGCTTAGATGAATCAGCACATCTAGAACAAAGTGATTCATTGACAGGAGAAAGCAGAAAAGAACATTTGTGTTTCATTACGGCCCAAGACATGTATCTTCATTCTGAGGATTCTGCACATACGAATTTTCATTCAGACACAAACTTATCAGGGAGGAAAACCTTACTGTATCAATTGATGTGTGTGCTGAAGTTTAAGCCTGTTTTAAAAGTTCAATCTGATATACTTTTAATGCAATTGTTTAAGGGAAGAGAGAAGACGATTTCTAGATATTTTGTCACTTTTTCTGTTATAGCACTTTTTACTGATTTTTAAACACAGTTATATTGTATGGTATTTTTGACACAGAGGTGCATACTGTGCCATGCTCTGTGGTGCAGAAAACCTGAAAAAGTGGTCAGGTTCTCCCTCACTATCCTTGCCCCTTGGTAGGGGTGATTCTTTCGCAATTTATCCCCGGTCCCCACAGAATTCCATTTTTTCTTACTGTAGAATTCTAGATCTCATGCTGAAGAATCTGAAGCCTTGGTGTCAAAATAGTTTATTTATGTATGCCACTACTGTGGCAGAATATGCCCAGCTTGCAGACTTAACATACAGAATAAGACAACAAGAAGAACATATGTTTAAAGAAGATTGGAAAATGTTTATTGAATATATGGGAAATAATTGTGTACAGCTGAAAACACTGGCAGCATAAAGATAAATTCAACAGTGCAAACAAGTTATGATGGATGTAATAATGGAATACTGAATGGTATAGTTTCTGTAAAATATGCAGGGATTTATGATATGTAAAATGAACAACGGAAAGAGAAGAAAGGAAGTAACTGATATCTTAAGGATGTAAAAATGAGTACTTTAAATTATAAAACAGAATACACACACACAGTATTACCTTGGTTCTTGAACTTAATCCATTCCAGAAGTCTGTTCGACTCCTGAAACTGTTCGAAAACCAAGGTGTGGCTTCTGATTGGCTGCAGGAGCTTCCTGCACTCAAGCAGAAGACACGTTGGACATTTGGCTTCTGAAAAATGTTCAAAAACTGGAACACTTACTTTTGGGTTTCTTGCGTTTGGGAGCTGATTTGTATGACAACTAAGCAGTTCGAGAACCAAGGTACCACTGTATATATAAAAAGAATCTGAAGCCTAGTAACATCCATTCTTCACACAGCTTCCCTTATGCCGGCCTGCCCTCTATGGGGGTCCGAGAGGCCTGTGCCCTAGGGCCAACTATACTTTCCGGTGGAATTCCATGTTTGGACACACTACATAGTTTCCTTCTTCCAAAAGTAGCAGTAGAGCTACTGGGGCACTGGGAAGGGAGGAGAGGTTGCCTCTTTCCCCCCATCCATAATTTCAAACTTAAATCCCTCCCAGAAACTATTAGCCACAGAAAGAAATAACATGCATGTGTGCACCTTTTTCTTGACAAGGATGACTATCCAAGAGGCCACAAACAAACTATTATACATTGCTGGAGGTCTGTCCTTGTGTGCTGTCTATATAGCACCGTCTTACAAACCAACCCATAGAGGTAACTAGCCAACCAGAAACAAAACTACAGACCTGCTAAGAGGCTAGTAAGCTGCAGTTCTGTGCTGGTTCCAGCAAGCATCAAACAACAGTCCTTCTATGAAGCAATCGGATGGTTTTCCACCAGCCTGCTTGGTTTTCATACTGGTCATAGAGGAAGGGATTTTGGGGGTAAAGGAGTAGACCAGGGGTCAGCAAACTTTTTCAGCAGGGGGCTGGTCCACTGTCCCTCGGACCTTGTGGGGGGCCGGACTATATTTTGGAAAAATAATAATGAACAAATTCCTATGCCCCACAAATAACCCAGAGATGCATTTTAAATAAAAGCACACATTCTACTCATGTAAAAACACACTGATTCCCAGACCGTTCCCAGGCCGGATTTAGAAGGCGATTGGGCCGGATCTGGCCCCCAGGCCTTAGTTTGCCTACTCATGGAGTAGACAAACGTAATAGTCCTTCAATACACCATAAATAGCTCAAAATACACCTCGGCTTTCTTATATGGGTAAGACCACAGTCTCATGCTTCCCCTCTGAACATATGCATCCAATTTCTTCCAGTGTGCCAGTCCGTCTGCCTACATGTTGCTAGATGGCTGACAGAAGCTTTAAGCGACTGGTCTGGAGGCAAGTCACCTGAAACGAAGAGTTATTCTCCGCATTACCTCAATGTGTGATCAGGATTGATAATACTCGCCCTCCCCCACCCAAAAAATAAATAAATTCAGCTGCCACATTCAGAGTGCATTTTTGGAGTGCACACGTTACGCGAAGTGAAAATGCAGACGTCTGGCAACTACTGAAAGTAGCAATTCAGAAAAGCACTTTGCAAGCCATACCCAAGGAAGAACGAGCTTGGTAATTGCAGGAGGTGAGCGTGTAGATAAGAGGGAACTTACTAACGGAGAAATGTAAAACCAAAGGTGGAATTACAAATTCCAAGACGTTCAGTGCAACGTTACAAGCCGGAAACATACACCAAACCCATGTAATGAGACAACTAATTGCAAAATTCGTAAGTAGTCTGTTTTTATCCTTTAGTTGGAACCTGTTGCAGTCCTAATTATGTCATCAAGAGCACAAACAAGCCTGATAACTCCTTAACTTTAGCCTCTATGGTACCAACCAGCCCGTTTCTTTTCCTCAACCTACACTTGGTGACAGAAACAGGTTGTGGTGGGGTACAAGACGGTAAATGAAATCTCAGATCTATGGTGCGATGGAGAGATTAACAGAGGAACTATAGGAGTTGCCAGGGACCGTGCAAAATGTAAGGACTGCCAAAAGCAATGCACAGCAGCACTCGGGCCTAGTGGAGAAGTTTATGGAAGTCCCAATACAGGGTCTCTTTCTCACCGCTAGTTAAATTTTGAATAAGGAAATAGAAGAGGATATCAGAGACAGATTGTGATGGGGGCTATTTTATAGCGTTTCAAGCTAAACAACTTGACCAGAGTAGTTTGGACTTTATTTAGAATTGGTTGGGGTGAGGTTTATGAACTTGGCGAGCTGGTTTTTGAACTCCTCACATTCCAAAGCTTTGCCCCTACCACCGAATATCAGAACGATCATAGAGCAAGATTGATGACGTCTTTCTTTCTTTCTTTCTTTCTTTCTTTCTTTCTTTCTTTCTTTCTTTCTTTCTTATCCAATCAATCAATCAATCAATCAATCAATTACCCTATACCCACAGGTTTCAGGGCAGTTCACAACATACAAATCACAAAATAAAAACACATACAAAATAAAAAGAACAAGCCATTAACCCCCAATAAAGCTTTAAAAGGAACTACAATAATATAGAGATATAACTGTTTTGTTTTGCTTATTAAAGTAAACAAATGCTAATGGATGAGATCAAACTGCAACAATGAAGTGGGTTTTGCTTTTGTTTAGTTTTTAGAGAAAACGCTGTTGGGTTCATGTCCTGCTAAACATCTGGTTAACCGCTACGAGAGAAGAATATTGAACTTTTGTTCTGATCCATCTTTTTATGAATGTGTGGGGAGTAACTTAAAATATGCAGATTTACCATTATGACGGTGTTCCAACTGCAGGCATGTTAAATGTTCTACATAAGCTATCAAATAAAATTTAACAAGGACACATGGAAATGCACCAGAAAGGGGGGTGGGGGTGGGAAACCTAACTAACTAAAAAGCAAAAGGGAACAGGGAGGATTACAGGCGAGGTAATGGCATTTTCGAAAAAAAGGATGTTAGGATTTATAGTGAATAACAAGCTGAACATTACTCAACAGCGTGATGCTGGAGCACTGAAAACATGCAAATTAGGGTGCTTAACAAACATATCCCTATGTTTACTTCATTCTCTTTGGGCAATTACCAAAGGATTTGTCAGCGGTGGAATATTTATGTTTCACAGATGGAGAGGGTTGGATTTAAAAATATAAATCAAGGCCATTGTTGTCCCAGTGGTGTGAGATTCCAGGAGTTTCAGGTGCTTACCCAGGGTTTGTGTTTCCTTTTGGCACAGCACAGACTGTGGTGTCTTTAGGTTATATGGTTTATTTACACATATATACAACCTGAGCCTATGATGGAGGGGTACACAGCATTAACACCCCCAAAGGGCCTTGTTTCTCCCATAGCCACAGCCTCAGATTCAAGCAGAAACCAGTCATGGCTTTCTCTCTGCCTGTCCAGCCTTCAGCCTTTTTTTGCACCCAGCTTCTAGCTGACATAGCAGCAAAACACAGCAGTACTGCTGTTTTATCTTACTAACTACGTAAGAGAGGGAGGGAGGGTCCCACCTATTTGCCATCTGCCACAGAGCCCCCTTTCCTCTGTCCAAATGGCCCCTTACCTGTCCTTTATTTCTCTTAATGGTCCAACTCCCAGGTGATCACCTTATGAGGAAGCCAGCTTGATTTACATTTTAACAGTTGCTGGGATTATAAAGATTAGAAGTCTGGCACCCACAAACTCATAATGCTGTATGTGTGAAAGCACTGTATGGGATGGGCGGGGGGGGGGGGAGATGGTAACTCTGCTAGATATTTAATTTCCTGACCGTATAATGCATACTGAAATATGACCTGAAGTCTGTAGCTCAATCAACCCACTGCGTGAGTTTTGAGTTCTGTACATCGGATTCACTGATTGTCTTGGGTTGGCTGGGATAACCTCTTTGAATTATGCACTTTTAATTGTTGCTCTGTGCTTCTGAAAGAATTCGAGTTTGGATTGTGTTATTACTGTTGGCCTAATATTACTGTTGGCCTAATATTATGGATGGATGTACTTCTCAACGGCATGGGACATGCAAGAACATGAAATTCCTGGAAATAGCATTTTCTATTTTCCTTATTGTTGGAGGTACATTGCCTGAGCAACATGGACTCTATTCCTTTACTGCTGGACTCCATATCCCACTCCCATAAATTTGCTCCCCTTTGTCTCTCACAGGCCCTAGAATATTGTGTTTCAAGAGTTGCAAGTCCTGTTCCCATTGGAGATAAAACCTGTTGTGACTAGCTTCGAAATAAAAACTCTTTTTTCTTTTTTCGAGATTTTGATCTAGAAAAATAACTGGGTACAACTACAGTTCTCTCCAAGTTGGAGCTAATAAGTGTTAATTAATATAATTGTTATAATGTGACTGTAGCTAGTCTAAACTTCTGTTCCATACAGAATTGTAGCAGAATTTTTCATTATAGGAGCGCACATAGCAACAACACTCAAAGCCAACTGGACAGAAACCCAACTGGTACTGTAGGATTCTTGCAGTAGTCCAGGCATAGGCAAACGTGGCCCTCCAGATGCTTTGGGACTACAATTCCCATCATCCCTGACCACTGGTCCTGTTAGCTAGGGATGATGGGAGTTGTAGTCCCAAAACATCTGGAGGGCCGAATTTGCCTATGCCTGCACTAGTACTTCCTTGCAAGTACCATAACATTGATCAATATAGGCTATTCACTAAGGGGTAATGCCCTGGAATTCCAGCACACCTCAGAGAAAACCCAAAGCTATTATTATTGTTTTTTGCAGAGAAGCGTTTAGTGACATTAATACAATCCACAGTGAAACCTTCCTATTTCTATTATGTAAGCTGCCATGCTAATATCATTTTCCCCCTCCACTACACTTTCTACTTCTCATAATATGAATCTGGCACCTTCTCTTAAGAGCCTTATTTGTCACAAGACAGCAGCGATGACAAGTCTGTGGCAGACTTGTACTGCAGATTATTCCAACCTGAACTGACAACTACACTCTATGAAAAAGATTGGATTCTAGTTAAAATACAGCAGAACCGAAGATATGTGGGAAAGTGAGATGCCCGGTGCCTCTGGACTCCACTTATCAGAACAAATGAAATTCAAAAATGTATCTCATTATAGTTCTTCCTTTATCTTTGATGCAGTAAAATGAGTTTCCCGCTCTAGATAGTCGGCCAAGTACCCAAAAAAGCAAAGCTGAAGATGGAAAGGCAGTCTGGCCCTGATGCTATAGCAGCATCAGAAACATCCATGCTGCTACAAGATTTAACCTCTGCAACAAAAATGAAAAACTTTACATTTGCACTATATAAAACCCTACTCAACGGGGGAAATGTGATTTAGAATATGATAGACAAAAATGGAGTGAAGATTTAGGGGTACAGATAACAAATGATATATGGGAGTCAAGTATAAAATCAACAGAAATAGCCTCTATGGATCTAAGACTAAGACTTATTCAACAGAAAATAATATTCGGACTCCAGCAGAACTATACCAGAAGAAAATAACAAGTGCAGACAACTGCTGGAGATGTGGGAGTAAAAATGCGAGCTTAGTACATATGTTGATTAACTGCCCGATGATAAGATCATTTTGGTGCAAGGTGAGGATATTTATAGCAAGAGTAATAAAATAAATTGTTATTTGGGGGAACTGAATTTAATTCTAAATTATATTCCGGAAACGTGAGAATTTCAAGGGGTAAAAAAAATAAATGGATGTACCGTGCTATATTAGAAGCAAAAAAAACTTGTTTTGATGAATTGGAAGAGCCGCAAAAAGATTCCACTGAGCACATGGATTGATAATATGGACAGATTACCTACATACAAACGAATTGCATGCCAACGCAAAATAAGAATGGATAAATATGAAGAAATCTGGAACAAATATTTAAGCGATAAGGCGGATAGTGGTGGGAAGGAGGGGGAGGAGGGAGAGGTGGGAAAATATTGTTTAAAAAAGGTGTAGTCATAGGTATATCAGTGTATTCAAATCTGAATTGTCAAATTGTGTTATTATTGTTATTATGGTTTTTGTTGTATGTGTTTTTCGCGGTTGCTGTTTGTATCGAAAAAAATGATTAAATCATATATATATATATATACATATAGTCCTCTTTAATCCAAGTTGTTTTTCTATAAAGGCAACTTTTTTGCTGAATGAAACATGAGGAAAATTCACCTGAGCTTAGCTATGTTGGAGGATGAGTAATACACAAATATTAAATAGACGTCTTTCAGAAATAAGAACCAGAGACCTAATGAAATCTTGATCTCATTTTACTTTAATCCACACTCATCTCTATTTTCATAATTTATATGAAAACATGAAAGCCTTGCAGTATTATCTTCGTAGATTATTCAATCTTTAGGAGTCTACTTCCAGCCTCTAAAATGATTTGATTTCTAAGAGACCGGGGATGTGTCACAAAAGCGGACCTAACTCAGAGCTATCACTCACTCAAAGCACTACGAAAACTGCCTAATATTCAGAATGTAAATGCCACAGAGCAGGAACTGTTTTTGTTTAGTTAGGCACTTCTACAGTTTTTCCTGCCTGTGCTTAAAAAAAAACACACACCCCAAAACAAACAAACAAAAAGCAGCTGCAAGAGGCTGAAACTGTGAGCAAAGGACATTCAAATCACACAAGAAAACATACATACATACATACATACATACATACATACGTTGCTTTTCCCAGTGAGGGGGGAAATCTAAAGAATCATAAAATTCTCCTTCATGTGTAGTTTGCCCTGTAAAGGCTGTAATTAGTAATAGCAGCAGAAGTTACTTACGCTCAAAGCAGTTTTTTGACACGTAGCATACATGCATTCTGAATTTAACGGTTCCTGCAAAGTCTCTACTACTAGAACCTGCATTGTAAACTACGAAGCATACTATTCCTAGCTGGTCCTATTATAATAATAATTTATTATTTATACCCCGCCCATCTGGCTGGGACTCCCCAGCCACCCTGGGCGGCTTCCAACAAAGTATTAAAATACAATGGTCTGTTAAACATTAAAAGCTTCCCTAAACAGGGCTGCCTTCAGATGTCTTCTAAAAGTCTGGTAGTTGTTTTTCTGTTTGACATCTGATGGGAGGGCATTCCACAGGGCGGGTGCCACTACCAAGAAGGCCCTCTGCCTGGTTCCCTGTAACTTGGCTTCTCGCAGTGAGGGAACCACCAGAAGGCCCTCGGCGCTGGATCTCAGTGTCCGGGCTGAACGATGGGGGGTGGAGACGCTCCTTCAGGTATACTGGACTGAGGCCTGTTATAAGCCTGTTATCAAGCTGCTATTTGCTATGCAGGCCTTTTCCTCAGTTTCTCACATCACCATTCTTTCCCCCTTTCCCCTTGCAGTAGATGGGCACGTACGTCTTAATGACACAAGGGTCCCTTGCATTGCCTGACGGTTTCAGGATTATGCCTTAGTATTCCATCACGTGGTAAGGCAGGGGCGAGGAACCAATGCCCCTCCAGATGTTGAAGGTGTACAAGTCCCAGCATCCTGGATGGTTAGCCATGTTGGCCGAAGAGGATGGGAGTAAGATCCCAACAATATTTAGAAGAAGAGGAGGAGTTTGGATTTGATATCCGGCTTTATCACTACACTAAGGAGTCTCAAAGTGGCCTACATTCTCCTTTCCCTTCCTCCCCCACAACAAACACTCTGTGAGGTGAGTGGGGCTGAGAGACTTCAGAGAAGTGTGACTGGCCCAAGGTCACCCAGCAGCTGCATGTGGCGGAGCGGAGACGCGAACCCGGTTCCCCAGATTACGAGACTACCGCTCTTAACCACTACACCACACTGAATTTAGAGGTTCAGTGGGGCTTTCTGAGCTATAGACCATGATAACCCGGACTCGGTTTGGGATTAACGCTAGTATTCTGAGGTTTCAATAACAACAACAACAACAACAACAACAATACAGTGGACCCTTGGTCGTCAAACGTAATCCGTTCAGGAATTGGACTTCTAAAACATTCAAAAACCGAGGCACAAAGGGCTGTTGTCAATTTCCATTAAGAAAATTTAAAAACGTGCCCCGGACGCGCATTCGAAAACGGAAGCATTTACTTCTGGGTTTCTGGCATTCGGGTTCCAAAATGCTCGTCTTCCGAGACGCTTGAAAACCGAGGCTCCACTGTAATAATAATAATAATTTATTATTTATATCCCGCCCATGAGAGTCCTCATATCGGCCCTAAAAAATCAGTTAAGATTTTGGGTAGTGTCCGCATCACACATCCAGTCCTCCCAGCCTTTTGTCCCCAGTTCAAGTCATGCAAAGCCTTGAATGATGCAAGACGGCACAATTTGGAATTGCTGCGCTTATGCAACGGCCCCAGATCAATTGCTGCTCCACTCTAACACTATTTTCCATCATGGACCACTGGAGCCATCGTTTTTGTACACTTTACCTCAGCGTTGTTAGCAATCAGTGTGGTTAAGCAATTCTAAGCAATAAACAAGAAAAACAAATAGACTACAGCAAGGAAAAACTACCGGGTATTTTCATGCCAAGGATGTTTATAGTTTCGCTTAGACAAGCGCCTTTTATACTATTATTCATGAGAGCCAAAGTCAAGACTAGCCATGCTTGTCCTCCAATAAACTGGTTTGGAGACATTGCGTTCCATTATAAAGTGCGTCTAGTTGTCCAGTACCTTCAACCGTGTGCCGCAATCTGTGTCCCTTGCTCATTTTTTAAAAAACTCACTCCAGGGAGAACATATTCTCCAGCGTCTTCCACAGGATCAAAACCAAACTATTCCACATGACAGTTCCAAATCTGGGTACAATTCAGTCCCTCGCTGTGTACGCCAAAGAGCACTTGCGGGCATAAATTGCGTAGGCACGCACTGCTCCCAAATGAAACGTCCTTCTTTCTGCCAACTGCATCCCAACCTTCTTGCTCAGCAAGGAAGCTCAAGGTAGAGAAGACACATCAAAGGCCTGCTGTCCTGACCCCCCTACAG
This sequence comes from Podarcis muralis, assembly GCF_964188315.1. Lineage (NCBI taxonomy): Eukaryota > Metazoa > Chordata > Lepidosauria > Squamata > Lacertidae > Podarcis > Podarcis muralis. The sequence continues at coordinate 41,976,631 of NC_135666.1, forward strand.
ACTTTTTGCCTGGACAGTGGAAAAAGATAAAAAGACTTCCAATTCTCTGTCTGTCAGCTAAACATAGTATTCACACATTAACATTCAACTATTCTATTTTCTAAGGGACGCGGATGGCGCTGTGGGTTAAACCGCAGAGCCTAGGACTTGCTGATCAGAAGGTCAGCGGTTCGAATCCCCATGACGGGGTGAGCTCCCGTTGCTCAGTCCCTGCTCCTGCCAACCTAGCAATTCGAAAGCACATCAAAGTGCAAGTAGATAAATAGGTACCGCTCCGGCGGGAAGGTAAACGGTGTTTCCGTGCGCTGCTCTGGTTCGCCAGAAGCAGCTTAGTCATGCTGGCCACATGACCCGGAAGCTGTACGCCGGTTCCCTCGGCCAATAAAGCGAGATGAGCACCGCAACCCCAGAGTCGGCCACAACTGGACCTAAAGGTCAGGGGTCCCTTTACCTTTTTATTCTATTTTCTATAAGCCAATTTTTTTTTCAGTCTTCAAATCCAGGTATTACAAGTTGTCATTGTTGTTGTTGATTGAATTTATATACCACCCTATACCCGGGGGTCTCATGGTGGTTCACATAATAGAATCAAGATATAAAATGACAAAATACTTGATAAAAATAAAACAACAACCCAATAGCCCCCCAAAAAACACACACATTTAAAAAAGGCATAGGATGTAAATCAGATCAACCAAAGGCCTGGTTTAAAAGGAACATTTTTGCCTGGCACCTAAAGGTGTGTAATGAAGGTGCCAGGCGAACTTCCCTGGGGAGAGCATTCCACAGATGGGGAGCCACTGCAGAGAAGGCCCATTCTTGTGTTGCCACCCTCCGGACCTCTCAAGGAGGGGGCACATGAAGGAGGGCCTCAGGAGATGATCTCAGGGCATAGCTGGCAACCTTTCCTTTTTTAGCAGGAAATTCCCTTATTCCAGCACCGTTTCCTGCTGCTTCTCGCTGGTATCCCGGATTGTTAGATATCCCATAGACTGTCCCCGGGACAGGTGAGGATGCTGATCCCTTATTTTCAAATCTGAAAGTTGACAGCTATGTCCCAGGGTTCAGGAAGGTTCATATAGAAAGAGGCAATCCTTGAGGTACTGCGGTCCTGAGCCATTTAAGGCTTTATGGGTCAAAACCAGCACTTTGAATTGGGCCCGGAAACTAATTGGTAGCCAGTGCAGTCGGACCAGGATCGGTGTAATATGCTCAAACCACCTTGCTCTGGTGAGCAACCTGGCCACTAGCTGAAGTTTCTGAACCGCCTTCAGAGGCAGCCCTATGTATAACACATTGCAGTAATCTAACCCTGAGGTCACCAGAGCATAGACAACAGTAGTTAGGCTATCCCTGTTCATTTTCTCTTTCCGATAAAAAGTGCATAAGAAGTTTCCGATCCTTAATAAATGTCCATAGTAATTTTTCTCTAATTAAATAAGCTAACATTGCCATCTCAGCTAAGTTCAATAATGTCATCAACTATTCCTCCAGACAATCTCCAATTATCAAATATTGGAATAATCTTCCACCATCTTCAAGCACTTTGAAAACAAACAGCTTTCTCTGTGGGAGGGAAATTTCTCCATTTTTAGGAGGATTTCCTCCCCTCTCCACAGCTTTCAGGGGACTCCCTGTAAAAAGGATACTCTTTGAAGATGCACTTGTCATCTGCCTGGTACCAAAGCACATTTTCAAAGGACACTGCAACTATTTGTCAAATGGAAGTCCAAATCAAAGACATAACACAGACAGCACAACATAAGACAAGGTACAATTGTCAAGAGGCTCATATCAAAACTGTATAAAAATCATTGATTTGCAGGTGCTGTACTTTCTGCCTTTTTTATTATAAATGAGCTAGTCCAAAGAAGCTTCTTTTAAAGTTAGAATTGATCTGTGTGAGAGTTTTTAATTACAGTTAAATTTCAGAACAGAACAGCACAAAGTGTTTGCAGGCTTTTTTGATGGTGTTTCGAATATATGCGATTTCACATAAACACGCGGTGCCTTGGAACATAACCCCCGCGTAAATTGGGAGTTGCCTGTATTTATTCCAAATAATTTATAAAATTTATAAAGGACTTACGTAGTCCAAAGCACTTTAGTTCTTTTCATCCCAGCAATCTTTTCCATGTGTAAATGATCCAAGTCGTACCCAGATCTACTCCAAACCAGAATTGCTTTACTATTAATTTAAAAGGAGGAGATCAACTTGCACACAATTTTGGGGAAGACTGTCTACTTCCATGGGAATTAATGGCAATTCTGACGCATCCAGGAACTACTCATGCAAATCTGGGACCAGATATGCATGGAATTCAACTCAACGTTGAATAAACCTTCTGCCTTTTAAAGCCGAAATACGCTTGTCATATTAAAATAAAATTTTTAAAAAAGCAATGACAAGTGTATATCTAAATTTGTAGATAGAATTCTAACAAAAGAAACTTGAGTCTTTTTTGGAACGTATGTTTAAATGAGCATAATGCCTGAACAATAGACGAGTCATGGATTCCTTAATCGCGAAGACAAAGCAACCTTCAATTAAGATGAAGTAATTCTAAAGCAAAATAGTGTAGTAGTTAAAAAAGAATCACCCACTTATTTTTAAAAGATAGTGGACAGTCCTCTTCTTTTTTGCTGGTCATTCAGAAGTGTCAGAACATAGATAAGTGATACACCAGAGAATCAGTTTCCAGTGGTCACCTCGGAACTTCCAGTCGCTGGGATTTTTGCAAAGACTTTTGCACTAGATATAGTTGGCTCCTTCCATGCTTGTCTTATCTTCTTAAACAAGAGTGTATTCATTATCACTGAATATAGATTAGTTGTGCCTTGACTCTTATGACATCCTGAGAACACACTCGTTCTTTATAAATTTAATCATGTACAGCCACCACAGCCACCTACAGAGAATCATGGGGTGGATATTTATCTAATTTTCTCTGTCACGGTGTCCCGTTGCGCCAGAAGCGGTTTAGTCATGAAGTGAGATGAGCGCCGCAACCCCATAGTCACCTTTGACTGGACTTAATTGTCCAGGGTCCTTTAGCTTTTTGTTGTTGTTTAGTCGTGTCCGACTCTTCGTGACCCCTTGGACCAGAGCACGCCAGGCACTCCTGTCTTCCACTGGTAGCTTCGAGAACACTGTCCAACCATCTCGTCCTCTGTCGTCCCCTTCTCCTTGTGCCCTCCATCTTTCCCAACATCAGGGTCTTTTCCAGGGAGTCTTCTCTTCTCATGAGGTGGCCAAAGTATTGGAGTCTCTTAGCTTTTTACCTTTACCTTAGTCACAGTAGACCCACTAAAATCAATGAACATTATTAAGTTAGTTCCATTAATATCAATGCAACTACTCTAATGAAAACTTAGTCGAATGCAACCCAAAGTGTTGGAAGCAACCTCAAAAGTCACCTAGTCTCCAGCCTCTGTTTAAAAACTTCTATTGAAGGTGAGTCTATCTAAATTAAATTAAATTAAATTACACTAAATTAAAATTATGAATCTGTAAATAAAGCCTGCTGAAAATATCGGAGCCTTTGATTTAGGAACATGATACGCTATCTTCAAAAGCAATGAGCTCATTTTGTGACTTAACCTCCACTTGCTATTAATTCAGTGGGCAATAGGGGAGAGCTGCCTATTATACCGTCTGGATTCACAGCAAAATCCTTTAGATGGTCAATAAGCCTCAGTCCTTACACACACACACACACACACACACACACACACACACACACCTCTCTAAAATCAGATTTTGCCATTAAAGATTGGAATACTATAAAGTATCTAAGTTTTCAAGCCATTTATCATATTTAAGTCTGCATAAGACTCTTCTTTCCATTTAATAGTCTACATTTTTTCTCCTCTAAGAGCCTTTTCAAATCATCTATGGAAATGTCCTTAATTGGTGGTCTCTGATCCACCCACACTTAGCTCTCTTTCTTTTAGAGGACCTTGACCTATTAGTGGGACCCCATTTCCAAGCAAAGTAAAAAGAGAGATTTGCTTCATAACTGTTTTATTGGGAGGGGGAAACCTAAGAATTTTACTGACAATTATGTACTAAAATCTATGTCCCAGCTACCTATAATGATACTGCAGAACAAGGGGGGAAATTACATGCCCCAGATAAAAAGGGATTGTTCTAATTCAATGGATTATATGATTGCTATAATAGCCTGACACAAACACATCATGGTACTCAGTCATCATTCTCTCCATAGCTAATTAAATTACGATTATTAAACAAAATTGGGTGAGTGCTGAAATCTACTGGTCACACCAAATAAGTGTCATAAAAAAACAGTTTCCATGGAAGCAATCAGTTCCAAGTTTTACATTTTTGCAATGTAAAATCATGCAGCAACGAGACCCAAGCTGGGCTCTGTTCTTCAGTGGTGGTCTTATGTAGAAAAGATCTGAGCCAACAGTTTCCTTATTAAGCATTTGGAAGATGCCCTTTCCCTCAATTTCCCGCGTCTCAATTTACACCACATTTTTCTTCCTTTCTTCAGCACAGCTTCTTCAACACAGTGCCTTTTCAGAACGCAAAGTAAACTATCAACAAGCCTGGACCGAGACATTTGGGCACCTGAGGAGAACCCAAAAAATGGCGACCCCTCGGCTTGCCAGGGAAGGAGGGGTGAGTGAAGAGCTACAACAGGAACAAGAGGGGGAATAAAGAGCAAAGACAGAAGGAGACCAGCAGCTTATTCGATTCACCAGGAGGCCGCTGTAAAGGTTGCATTGGGCTGCTGAGGAGGAGGCAGATACAGTCTCCAAGGAGAACCAGCCATGGTTTCCACCACCACAGCGGCAGCAGACAATGCATTCCTTGGAGGCCAGATCTGCTGTCCCTGAGGTTCCTGCCGCCTGACCTTGCCTTATGAGTGGGCCGACTCTACTACTAACACTACATTTAGGGCACAAAAAGTACTGTATAACCAATCAGTGCGTGGGCAAGCAGCCAAACAAGGCGTTCCTATGTGAGTTGAGAAGTTTCCAACTCCAAGCAATGGTAACATGTCAATAGTTCTACTTTGGGCTCATGCCTGGGCTGAATCTAGACACATCAAAGAAGCGTTTCAATTAAACGCGCTGCAAACTCATACAGGGAAATCCGGTTGGGAAAGACAGGACTCCACAGTGCCATCTGGTGCCATGGTGTTATACTGCATATACAACACATATACAGTGGTACCTCAGGTTACAAACACCTCAGGTTACAAACACTTTGGGTTACAGACTCCGCTAACCCGGAAGTAGTACCTCAGGTTAAGAACTTTGCCCCAGGATGAGAACAGAAATCACACGGCAGTGGTGGTGTGGCGGTGGGAGGCCCCATTAGCTAAAGTGGTACCTCAGGTTAAGAATGGTTTCAGGTTAAGAACGGACCTCCAGAACGAATTAAGTTCGTAACCAGAGGTACCACTGTAAAATGCTTTTTCTTTTACCAGTCCAGCTGAGTCCCTGGCCCACTAAAAGCACAGAAGAGAAGGCTGAGATTCGTTCTGTCACCTATGATATCCTTCAAGAACTCCTGCCCTCACTTTAACCTGCTGTAAACTCTTTCAGTATTTTAACTTTTGTAGGTTTTAAAGGAGAGCTGTGATTCCCCCCCTTGATTTTACTGTCTTATCTTTTGTAAACCACTTTCAGGGTTTGTTTGTTTGTTTGTTTGTTTGTTTGTTTGTTTTACAATCAAGCAGTGTATAAATTTTATGAAATAATAAAAAAATAAACTGGAAGAGGATACTTTCTATCTTGCCCTGCTTACAGGCAGCAGAAATTGTTGCTTACTAGCAAGGCTTCCACCGCCCCCAGCCGAAACTCAGTTCTGGCACTTCTCAGGTGGGCACCCATTGCCATGATAAGAGAACATGAGAAGCGTTCATGGTGAGTTCCGGCACCTCTTTTTCTAGAAAAATAGCACTGCTTACGAGCAACATCTATATTGTTCACAGTCAATCGTTATCTGATTGGAACTAGCCAAACACTTAAGAGCATTAATGCAGACACAATGAGAGATGTTACAGAGGCAATTGAGACAGAGGCTCTTGGGTACCATCTTGGGAGAATTCGGTTAAAACTGAAGCTCAACCACGAACTCACTGGGGTTCCTTGCAAACCTGTTACTTTACACGCCTAACGTACAGGTTCAGCATCCACATATTCCTCCAATGTAGACTGAATTCCTTTCTTTCTAGAGCTGCAGAATGGGAACCAGATACTAGGAGGAAAGGAGAATAGCTGGGTGAGACTGTAATGCATTGCCTCTACATGAATTAACTGTCTCCCTTTGTGAAGGCAACAGGCCACTTCATCATTAGTGAATCATCTAATCTCATTTCTCAGGAAGAACTCATAGGCATATTTTGTCAGATGTATTCTGAAACCTGTCTTTACATTGTTCTCTTAATAGTATATAATTTGCTACATAACCCCAAATATTTCAGTTGTGTGCTACATGGAGAAATCCCATCAGGAAAATGTGCTACTTCTGCTGGAGGCTACTTTCAGCATGTTGCTTGCTCTAATTTGGCCTCCACGGTAACTGCATACTTGTTGGAAACTGCTTCCTGAATGGAGTTTTTGTTCAGGATTCATTTGTTCGGGAAAAGGGAAAACACTCCATAGTAAACATATGGCATTCTCTCTGTCCGTTTAATGTTTATTGGGCAAGGCCAGAGAAAAACAAGCAAGCAACTTTCTTTAAGTAGCTTCCACCATGAAAAACACTCCCCCCCCAATGATCTTTCCTGCAGAACTACAAAACTGAAATATTGGATTATGCAGAGCAAATGATATAGTATTAACTGAAGGGTTTCTGAAGGAAGGTGGCAAAATATGCCTAGTAACTCTTCCTGATAAGTCAAATTTGAGTGTTCCTTGATGACAGAGCAACTAATAAAGCAGAATGGCGCATGGATGATCCAGTATAACTCTACCACTAATGCACTATTATTGTGTCAGTGACATGTTACAAAATACACCTGCCAAAAAAATCACCCCAAAACTAAACATAAAACCAGTCTGGAGGGTCCCACTGCCATTGGAAAGAGCAGCTTTGAACCCAGAGCTACATCTGCATCAATCACAGCTCTGAACTAGCATTCTGTTTTGCAGTGATACATCTGGTTAAGAACTTAATTCGTTCCGGAGGTCCATTCTTAACCTGACACTGTTCTTAACCTGAGGTACCACTTTAGCTAATGGGGCCTCCCGTTGCGGCCGTGCCACTGAGGCACGATTTCTGTTCTCATCCTGAAGCAAAGTCCTTCACCTGAGATACTATTTCTGGGTTAGTGGAGTCTGTAACCTGAAGCGTCTGTAACCCAAGGTACCACTGTACTTTGTATTATGTATGTGTGGAAAGGAAGCTGCAGTGGTCTCGACAATCTGTAGGGTTACAGTGTCTATTGCCTCCATGTCATGGGAGCTAACTCCTATGGGTCTCAGGGCCCCCAATAAAATATTTGAGGGAGCTCCTCCCGCTGCCACTGCTGCGTTGATGGGCACTGCCATTCATATGGTGCGTGTGCACTGCATCATGTGATCGATTATGCGGGATGGGGCTTACCTGGGCCTCCTCAATATTTTATTCAAGTTGGCCCCCCTGCTCCATGTTTACATTGTCAATGTGTGTTTTAGATCAGGTATTAGCAATGCTGTGGATTTAACAACAGCCACCAATGAAAGAACAAATACAGTGATGTAATAAATATACAAGAACGTGCAAGAAACGAAAGTATTACCAGACTGCTTTTCAAACGGACTGTTGTTGAAACAATAATATATGATATCAAAATAATATATGATATCAACAATACCGTATTTTTCCCTCTATAACACGCAGATTTTTTCTCCTAAAAAGGAAGGGGAAATGTCTGTGCGTGTTATGGAGCGAATGTGTGGTCCCTGGAGCCAAAAAATCAAGCAAAAGTCAAATCGCGAGTCATGGAGAAGGGAAACCTGAAAAGAGGAAGTGGCAGCTTTCCTGCATTCTGCCTCAGGGTCTTACTGCCCACCCTCCTCTGTTTAGTTGCTGTGTTTGCTCAAACGGAACAAAGAGCAGGGAAAGCCCCTCCCCTCCAGGCAAGCAGAGGGGAAAGTGTCGTCTCTGTGCTCCGGTACTGCTGGGGGAGAGGGAGAGAGAGTGGGGGAGGGAGAGGGGGGGAGGGGGAGGGAGAGGGAGAGGGAGAGGGAGAGAGAGAGAGAGAGAGAGATGGCTGGCTTGGGGGGGAACTTTTGCCTCCCACCCGTTAAATCCCTCTCCAGCATTCTTAGCCAGCTGCTTCTCTGCACACCCCTCTCATGTCCCTTCTTTGTTTTTCCTTCGCTCCCCACTTAAAATGTAGTTACAAAGCATAGATCAACATGGATCCTCAGGATCTTTGCATTGGGTCACCCCAAATTCACCATCAGATCACATAGCATGTCCATGGCTACAGCCTGCACCAAAAAAATCACGCACCCACTGTTGCCTGGGGCTGCAATGGTGCAAAAACGTGGTTAAAAAGCATGGATCCACATGGATCCTCAGGATCTTTGCATTGGGTCACCCCAAATTCACCATCAGATCACATAGCATGTCCATGGCTACAGCCTGCACCAAAAAAAGCACGCACCCACTGTTGCCTGGGGCTGCAATGGTGCAAAAACGTGGTTAAAAAGCATGGATCCACATGGATCCTCAGGATTTTTGCATTGGGTCACCCCAAATTCACCATCAGATCACATAGCATGTCCATGGCTACAGCCTGCACCAAAAAAATCATGCACCCACTGTTGCCTGGGGCTGCAATGGTGCAAACACGTGGTTAAAAAGCATGGATCCACATGGATCCTCAGGATCTTTGCATTGGGTCACCCCAAATTCACCATCAGATCACATAGCATGTCCATGGCTACAGCCTGCACCAAAAAAAGCACGCACCCACTGTTGCCTGGGGCTGCAATGGTGCAAAAACGTGGTTACAAAGCATGGATCCACAGGGATTCTCAGGATCTTTGCATTGGGTCACCCCAAATTCACCATCAGATCACATGTCTGTGGCCACAGCATGAAGCACAAAAATGATACATCCACTGTTTCATTCAGAATGTTTTTTCCCTTGTTTTCCTCCTCTAAAAACGATGTGCGTGTTATGGTCAGGTGCGTGTTATAGAGCGAAAAATACATATGATATCGGGTGTGTGTGTATTTAGGTGATTCCACATTCATGATTGGAATCCATGCCTGGAGGTTGTGTGTGTCCGTGTATGTGTGTGCGTGTGTTTGTATAAGGTGAATAAAATATGAGTGGTTTTTTAAACATAAAAAAACCAACTGCTAAAAAAGGCAACCTTGATTGTGAATTATTATGCACATGCCTGCTTAAAACCTTTATATTTATGAAAGCAATTTTATGAGGAGTGTCAGTGTTGAGCTGGTGTTTTGAATAAAAACACAAGACAATACAGAAATGGAAAGTTCAAATATAATCAAGGTATAATTCAGGCAGAAAAATGTTTTTAAATGTCTCTCGTGCAATTATTTTAAGCGCAGCACTCAACGTGAGCCGTGATGCCTTGTTACATAAGGTGACAGAAATTATGACTAAGCACGAGGAGAAAGGCTACCCCTGCCAAAATCACAGCTGAATTATAATACCGCAAGATGAAAGTATGAGTTTGTGAATGCAATCCTAAAAAACTCTTTTAATTCAAAAGCAGAGCAACTGACAAAAGTGCAGCTCAAGTAGAGATGGAAGTTGGGAGCATGTTGTTGAAGTGGCAAATTCAATGCAGCTAAAATTAGTGTAAGTTAGGGTTGGGGGAAGAAGTCAGTTTTGTCTTGCATTCTAGTTATACACTACCTGACTTGCACCTTCTTGAAACAATGTGCAAAGCACAGCTATCCCTTAAAAATCTGCACTCCTCTGAATTTTGTGATGTGGGTCACCAACCAAACAGTACGTACAAAAATGCATTTATTTGAGGGGATTGCATAAACACCCAAATATAAAGTGACAATAGCATGCAAAAATGTGTCATACTAGGGAAACTGCTTGCAGAAATGTGTATACTGGCATTGAAAAATGTGTGTGTTGGGAGAACTGTCCGTTTGACCAATGCAGAGTTCAAAGTGATATTTGTCTTTAAAAGGTTCTCGTTCTTCCATTTTCACTTATGTGGATTTAGATGGTTTTCTAAGAAGCAATTTGAAAGTGAAAAGGAGCAGGAAAAGTAAAATGCCCCGTGCAGCATTTCACAATGCCAAATATGTACATTTACTGTGTAATTGCTTGTGGTACGTTTAAGGTATCACAAACTCAAAATGAGCAAGTGCACTCAAAATGAGCAAGTGTACTCAAAATGAGTGAGTAAAGTATTCACACAGTCCTACTTTCAAGATAAAGGTGATTTAAAGCATAATGTACTTTATATATCGTGTTTATATTGCTGCCATTTTGCTTTTAACAAGTATTAGCAAAACAACTTGCCTCTTTTCTGTCTCGCCCAATTTCAAATGAATAATCTGGTTTTGTCCTCTCCTCCGCTGTCGCGGATTTACAATTTACAATTTAATACAATTAAATCATTGTATTGTTTGAAATTGGCATCTGCAACCCAACGAAGAAATCATGTGATATCAAATTGGAATTGCATAATCAGAAAATACTCTTGCCCTCCAGGACTTGCCATCTTCACCCCTAGGTCTTGCTCACCAGATGTCAGTAGCATCTGGCGAGCAAGACTTGCAGCAGAAGTCACTGCCAGCAGTGAAAACATGGAATATTATGGCAACTACAGCTCTCAAATAACACTATTCATAAAGCTAAAAACACAGAGCAACTAGGGGTGGGCGAGAAATCAATATATCACCCAAAACCGGGTTGAAGTCAATGTTGTGATTATCAGTTTCATAATTTTTGACCTGGCAAAAGATAATGAATCACACACACGCTACACAAAAATCACAGCATGGGGAAAACCATGAAGCCAGCCACTGCTTCTCTTGATTCTTGCAGACCCAGTTAACTCTGCCAGCTCTGGTTTTCCCTGCCTCGCGCGGGGAGCAGCAAATCAAAAAACCAGGTGCCGGCAAAAATCACGATGCTAGAAAAACCGTGAAGCCAGCCAATGCCTGTACCATCCTTATTTCAGACAGCGTGATATATTGGTATATCGCAAAGTTCAGCTGGTGACATAGCTGTCAACTTACAGATTTGAAAATAAGGGACCAGCAGCCTCAAAAATAAGGGATCAGCAGCCAAAATAAGGGATTTTCCGGGCACGGGTATGTTCAACTTCTGAGCCCCTCTGAGCCGAAGGCAGAAAGCCCAGCCAGCAGCCAAATGAAGCCTCATCAATAAGGGACAGCAGCGGGACATGGCGCTGGGATAAGGGACTATCCCGCCAAATAAGGGACACTTGACAGCTATGGATGGTGATATATTGCGATGCTGAAAACTAGGTATCGCCCAGCCCTAATAGCAACCATTTTCAACATGGAGATAGGGAAGAACAGTACGCCATACATTGGAAGGTACCATTTTTCACACTAACCTAAAGGACAATAAGCTTCTCAGGATGCAAAAGTATGCACCTCGACTGACAGCTAGTACAATGAAGCTAGCACCATCCTCATTTGTCCCTTCTTTTTGCCTCTAATTTCTGTTTCCAAAAAATACCTTCAATGTTTCATCCCTATTGCATTAAAAGCATATAAAATGGAGGTGGGTGGTGCCAGACTTCTAGACCTAGAGAGTGGCAATCTATGGAGCGGGCTTGAATTCAGAGATGGAAACAAGAAGGGAAGCATAATTTTGTGCCATTGTTTTTTAACTTTGGCACACACTTCGCTGTAAATTCAAGTTTGTAAATATGGTTGGTCTCATAGATCATAACTCACTGCAACTCCAGACATGACAGTGGCATGGAGGAATTTTAAACGGCAGTCAAGCCCAAACTAAACTGAAGTATTATGCTTAATGCATAACTATATTATAACTCTGCATAATGAACGTGACAAAAAGGGTGGATCTTCTTGAGTTAGTAAATGACGCTGAATATTACTCTGCATTAAAAGTGACACATTGTTTTACTCAAACTTAGCAGAACTATGCAAGCGGATCAGCACAACTATTAAGTAATTGTTATTATTCACTCCTTGCAGAATTTTATCACCAAGAGACCTAAATAAAGCCTAGTGATTGTTCTACAAACACCAAAAGGCATTTGACTTATTAAAGAGGATGTCCCTATTTTCATCAGAGAAATGTTGGTTGGTATGAGCTTAGTCATATATACCAGTGCAAGGGGTGGGGGGACAAGCAGCAGGTCCCAGATTCAATTTCTGACATTCCTAGTTTAAAGGATCAGTTAGCAGGTGATGGGAAAGACCTCAGCCTCGAACCCTGGAGAGCTGCTGCCGTTCAGAGCCCTGAGCTATATGAACAAACAGGCAGGCCTGGTTTAAAGCAGGTTTCCATGTTCCTATGCTCCTTGCCCAGCTTACAGGAGAGCGAGATGTACCTTCCCTGAGACCCCAGAGCTAACTATTTTCTGGTTCCCATTCAGTTCTTGTACCCTCTCAGTTCTAGTACTCATTTTTCAAAAAAAAATTATCAGAATGAGCTCTTAAACATGAAATAATAGTGTTCCACTTAAACTAAGCTTGGCTCAGGCAAGAGAAGTAATTAACACTGGTTTCTATTGTGCTTTCGTAAGTACTTTCAGATTTAGTTCTTCAACACGGCCTAGGGGAATCTGAAAGAAGACAGATTCAAAACACTGGAAAAAGAGGAAGAAATTCCTGCTACTGTCCACAATGAAGAATATTATTAATTTTGTCTTACTGTTGCTAGTAATAACATTGAGGTGAATCTTAATGTTCGCCAAAATTAAAAGATTATGTTAAGCTACTGGACAATTTCCAGATCCACATTTTTAAAACCAGCAGATCCAGAGTCTCCCACATGCTCTGGGCACAGAGGAAAATCCCCATTTACTTCAATGGAGGAGGCAGCACCATGAGTTTCTGGGGTTACACTCTCCACTACAGGGAGGAAGGGGGGGAAATTATACAGTCTGAAACACTAGGCTGCAATCCAGCAAACCACACACATATCCAGACCCCATGACCTAAATAGTCATTTCGCAAATATAACATGGAAAAATCTGTCTGTACTTGTGGGAGTCCCTTGCTAGATTGTGACTAATGGCGGCAGTCACAACTCTCTCCCTCTCCCTCTATTTCAACTGTGTTCAAACAAGCAGTTTGAGTATTTCCAGTCACTGTAAAGTGGTGCTATCCACTCATACGGTCTGTTCTGTTCTCAGTAAGCCACACCAATCCACACAGCACATGGTATCGCAAGTCCATAGCATAACCTATTTAGAACTTCAAACAACCATTCTAATGCTGTGTACGAGCATTAAAAATAAAATGCAGGCTCACAATGTTTACTGCAACAGGTAACCAGTCTTACCAATATTTTAAAATACATTGGAAATGTTTTTTGTTTTTGTTTTTTAAAAAATCAGTTGTTGTTAAATCAGTTGTTGTATTACAGGGAACCAGGCAGAGGGCCTTCCCAGTAGTGGCACCCGCCCTGTGGAATGCCCTTCCATCATATGTCAAGGAAATAATCTGACTTTTAGAAGACATCTGAAGACAGCCCTGTTTAAGGAAGTTTTTAATGTTTGATGTTGTACAGTGGTACCTCAGGTTAAGTACTTAATTCGTTCCGGAGGTCTGTTCTTAACCTGAAACTGTTCTTAACCTGAAGCACCACTTTAGCTAATGGGGCCTCCCGCTGCTGCCGTGCCGCCAGAGCACAATTTCTGTTCTCATCCTGAAGCAAAGTTCTTAACCCGAGGTACTATTTCTGGGTTAGCGGAGTCTGTAACCTGAAGCGTATGTAACCTAAAGCGTATGTAACCTGAGGTACCACTCTATTGTGCTTTTAATATTTTGTTGGAAGCCGCCCAGAGTGGCTGGGGAAACCTAGCCAGATGGGCGTGGTATAAATAATAAATTTATGTGGTTGTTGTCGTTAGAATTTGTATACCTCCATTCATCCGTGTATCTCAGGGCGGTTCACAACACAGAATGACATTATAAAAAAACACAAAATATTTAATAAAAATACGAACGAAAACGTATGCCTATAATTCCTTCTCTCACAACCCACTCGAAAAAGGGCACATCAATCAGCCCAAGGCCTGGTTGAAGAGAAATGTTTTCGCCGATACCCTTTCTAAAGCAGAGGTCTAATAATATAACTGCATCGGCAACAGTAAAAATCGTTTCAAAGCCACACAATATTCTCCGCTCTCTCAGCTTGTTTTCACACCTTTCATTACCTCTATCAGTCGGAGTGAAAAAATGAGTCAGCACAGCAGGATACTGGTAAGCGGAAGGCTGGTCTTCCTTGTAAAGTTGATGATGCAGCCTGCAACATGTGGGGACTGCAGCTGTCTTCGGTCCCTGCCTCTCAGCAGCGGCTGAAGGGTAATGAACTCCCTCTTCCTTCTGAGGGAGTCAAAAGGAAGCTCGTTTTTTTCCGGCTCAGCACCAGCCACCAACTACTGTCACAGGTCACATGCTTCCCTGGCCAACCTGTGAACTCTGAACCAGCACTAATTTCTGAAAATTAACTGCTGGTGCTCGATATCTGCCTGTCCTGCCATCAAATTGCCGTATTTTTCGCCCTATAGGACGCACTTTTCCCCCTCCAAAAATGAAGGGGAAATGTGTGTGCATCCTATGGGGCGAATGCAGGCTTTCGCTGAAGCCTGGAGAGCGAGAGGGGTCGGTGCGCACCGACCCCTCTCGCTCTCCAGGCTTCAGGAAGCTATCCGCAAGCTCAGCTATCTGAGCTCAGCGCCCCCCAGGCTTCGGGCTTCACGCAGCTCTCCGCAAGCCGTGGGAGAGCTGTGCTTGCGGATAGCAGCCTGTTCTGGGGGCTGGGGTCGGGGGAAGCCCGAGCTTCCCCCGCCCCAGCCCCGTGCCTGGGGGGGGGAAATATTTTTTTTTCTTTATTCCCCCCCAAAAAAACTAGGTGCGCCCTATGGGCCGGTGCGCCCTATGGGGCAAAAAATACGGTAAGCAGTAACGCTTGCTCTGTTTATCTAGGTGTGGAGGAAAACTCATCACACATATCAAGCTGGAGGGTATTTTTAATGTTGTTAAAAATCGTCCTGGTGGGAATTTAATATTTAGATTCTACCTATCGAGTTCTCGAAAGAGAAGGGGTTTGGAAATTCAAGGAAGATGTCAGAAACACATATGATGTTATTAATTTCCCGGACAAAAGCCAGGATTTTCACTTTCTGAAATATGGCAACCCAGCTCATTAATATCAAATTTATACAGCAGCTTCGTCACGCTGGCCACATGACAGCTGTCTCCGGACAGCGCTGGCCCCCGGCCTCTTGAGTGAGATGGGCGCACAACCCTAGAGTCGGACACGACTGGCCTGTACGGGCAGGGGTACCTTTACCTTTTATATCAAAGGCCAACCTAAGCAACCCTTAGGTACATTCCTGGTTGTAACTTCGATTTGCTCCCAGGTGTTTCTAAGCTTCTTCAGGAAGAGGGGTGGATATAATTGATGATGATGATGAGATGTAAAGCTTCACTTCTTCCACTGCAGTCCTTCTGTGTACTTGGCATAGATTTATTTTATCTTTTTCCAGTTGAATTCACATACAGTCAAACCTCGGTTGCCAAACGCCTCACATACAGTCAAACCTCGGTTGCCAAACGCCTTGGTTGCCAAACGCCTCCCGAACGCTGAAAACCTGGAAGTGTTCCAGTTTCCAAACGCTTTTTGGAAGCCGAACATCCGACGCAGCTTCTGCTTGAGTGCAGGAAGCTCTTGTAGCCAATCAGAAGCCGTGCCTCGGTTGTCGAACATTTTGGAAGCCGAACGGGCTTCCGGAACCAATTACGTTCAACAACCAAGGTTTGACTCTACAGTGGTACCTCGGTTTAAGAACAGTCCGGTTTAAGAACAGTTTACAAACTCCACAAAGCCAGAAATAGTGTCCCAGTTTGAGAACTTTACCTCGGTCTAAGAACGGAATCCGAACGGTGGAAGGGCACCAGTGGCAGGAGGCCTCATTAGGGAAAGCGCGCCTCGGTTTAAGAATGGTTTTGGTTTAAGAACGGACTTCCGGAATGGATTAAGTTCATAAACTAAAGTACCACTGTATTGCCTTAATTACTCTTAATTATCAGTTACATTCCTCAAGAGTGGCTTGGAATAATTAAAACCACAAGTTCATAATAAAATAAAATACAAAGCAAGCAGTATAAGATAAAAATGGAGACAGGCTCGGCAGACAAAAATAAGAATCAACAGATAAAACATGAACCACCCAGTAAGGCCAAAGCTTGTCAGAATAAAGGAGCGCTGGTCTTGAAACTGGGGGTGGCAAGAAGGCAAATAACCCACGATGTGCTATTTGGGAAACTAATACTGTGTTATGTGGGGAAACTCAGCCAGATGGGCGGGGTATAAATAAAAATTTATTATTATTATTATTATTATTATTATTATTATTATTATTATTATTATTTGACGGATGTGCTTGATGTCTGCCTGATAGTTTAGACCACAGCGCCACCCGCGTCCCTATAGTATAGGAATACTATGTTGGTGTTAGTGTATGCATGTGAGCTAAATGTGGGAATAGTAAGAAGGTGGTAAGAATTTATTTGTGTGCCTGTATGCATGAGAGAGGGGGAGGGGGGAATTGGTAACAAACACTGTAATTGTTACAAATAAACAAACAAATAAATAAAATACATCTGCGAATTTTTGTGCATCTGTTCTTGGAAATCTACACTTACCCCCTTCAGCAATAAGCGTTTAAAAAGCAATCATAGTGGACTTCAGAGGCAATCACCTTCATATGTTTTCAATGTCTGAAGGAAACAGTTTATACAAGCCTAAGTGCGCATACTTAAACATTCTCTCAAGGGTTACGTGCAGACAAACGGAAAACAAAATTTGGAGCAGCACGAAGCATAACTCATTATGTAAAGTTATGAGATACAGTTTGTTACATGTTTGATTACCCAAGACTTTTTATAATAAACACATTTATTTTTATTTTTATCTTGCATCACTGGCAAATATGGTAGCCTGCAAGATTTACTATGTGGCCTGGAGCCTGAATGCCCTGCAGTGGTGTTTATTTCAATGTCTACACAAGAGAAGTGGAAAATGGAACATGTACATTGGCTTTTAAGGAGGGCTCTCTGGGGAAGACCAAATAGGAAAGCTCTGCAAAAGAGTGTTCCAAGTACTAATTTTAAGAAAGCAAATCTCTGTCTGCTTTTCACAGGAGCATACAGTCTTCTTCAGTCTATTTCAGATTGCGTACTAGGAGACTCTGCCATCGCTTTAAAAATGACCAGGGGTTTGTCAATATGAAGATGTGCAATTTTGGACAAGCTTACCTAAAATATAGCTACCTATAGTTCCTTGTAATATACAGCTGCAGGGGACAACTGCACAAGTCTCAGGGTGGATAAAAATCCATGATTCTTTTTTTAAAAAATCATTTTTTATTTAAATTGGATTTTTTAATTTTAATTGGATTTTTAAAATAAAATGCTTTTGGAGGAAAAAATCATTCTCAAGATAGTTTTCTATTTAAGTTACATTTTGTCCAAAGGCTATTTATCAGGAAATAAGGATTTGTTTTATGTTTTCAATGTGTGCTGAAACTCAGTCTAAGATTTGTTTTAAAAAATTGTTTAACCACATCAGTTAGCAAACATGGATACATAAGCTATAATGTTTTTGTTTTAGTTAAATAAATTGTTTAAATTGTTATTAAGGAAATGATTGTTTTTCTCCTTCCAATAAAGTACAGCAGAAAAGTCCAAATAGAAACAGTTAAATTATTAAACTTCACAATAATTTCATAATTATCTGTCTATGTATTTCTGATAGTATAACCAAATCAGTAATTTCTGATATAACTGTAAAAACTACTTTGGAAATTCATTATTCCAAAAATGAAACCTTCCTCTGGTTGTAAATATTAAGATGATACCAGCAAGAATGAGTCTTGTAAAAAAATTATTTAAATCAAGTCTTACTGACTAGTGATGGAAATCGTGATTGAAATCAATTTGATTTAAATCAAATCCACCCTGGTAAGTCTAGAGCAAGAGTGAGGACTCTCAAACCTTGGGAGGCACAAATGCAGGCATAGACAAATTCAGCACTCCAGATGTTTTGGGACTACAACTCCCATCATCCCTAGCTAACAGGACCAATGGTCAGGGATGATGGGAGTTGTAGTCCCAAAACAACTGGAGGGCCCAGTTTGCCTATGCCTGCCCAAATGCAACCCTCAAGACCTTGCTATATTGTCATCTAACTACACGCCTCTCCCTGAATTACGCCTCTCCCCAGGCTGTACTTCACACCCTCCTTGGGTACTTTTCCCTTCCTGGAATTGGGACAACGCCTATTGCTTGGATGGAGACAGGTGTAGAAACCTCTTGATGGGATCAAACCAGTATGTAAATAACTCAGTATATAAAGATTAGCATTTGTCACTGTGATCAGGAAACCTTGAGATGGTGTGCCTGGAGTTATACTAACTAAACAGTGCATAACATAGCAATTTGGGCAGAATTAGGCACTTTTCAGTAAACAACTCTTATCTTGATTTTCCTATGCAGCAACGCAGCTAAGTAATATCATTGTTATTTGTGTAAGATCATGTAAGAGCTGGTGTGGTAGCATTTACAAACTGAGGAACTTTGCCTGCTTAGACCAGGGATCAATTCCCCATTCAGTCAATAAAAACACTATACATCCTATTATTGCCATCCCTTTACAAATCATGAAGAAAACTTCCAGTACAAGCAACTCGGATAAAATGCTCATTTGCATCACACCTCTACAAAATATCAGAAACAAGAAGCTGGGGCTTCCAGTGTTAAGAAATATCTGCAACCCACAAAGTTCCTTGTCCTTTGCCATCGTTTCTAGCCTCTACTACATCTCCACTCGCTGAAGCCAATGTCTTGTGTGTTTATTCCTTTTCTCTGTAAACCACTGAAATGTTCAAAGTTTGCAATCCCATCTCCTTTTCCCCAATGGAATCAACATAGCACAACATCATTATCCTTTGATTCAGCCAGTGCAGAATGCAAAGTGGTGAGGATGTCCACATGGGGAGGGCAGCTAGCAAGAAATATTTGATGTCAACCATAATGCGTGAAGTTCACATCAACAAACATCAAGTGACAGCTGCTAAATACAAGCTACTCCAGAATATGCCCATAAGAATCAATGGAACAGTTAAGGAATAAACAGGCTGCAGCCTAAAAGGACAAAACAAAGTTGGAGATGATGATCTCCGGCCAGATACTAGTGGGAAGGCCACCATACCACAAAAACCATGACTGAAACTGGCTCTCAGTAACTCTGACCAAGTAGACTCCAAATGCTGCACAAACTATGGAGACTCAACTATATTTTTCCCAACATCTTTCCCAGACTGTATTTGAGGAGGCTTCTTGCCAGGAAGTTGACGGCCTGATCTCCAAAATCTTCTAACCACAGGATCAGACCTACCCTGAGGAATCTTGTTTTGCTGTGGTCCATTAAATACTTGCTTTGTGGCTAAATAAAAGGCACAGTGTCTGATGTTGCCAGTCAGACACCTTTAAGTCCCAAGTAAACGTTTTAAAAAGTGTGTTTAACACACCGTATATTATCACAGTCATTTCCTCTTCCTGGTATCGGTTCTGAACCCAACGTGTCTGACTTTAAGACCATGCCTTGATCAGTGAAACCATCCCAATGACTACGGATGAAATTACAACATTTTTTCCATAGAATTTATATACCGATAAAAGAACTGTTAGCAGTATCTTTTATTTTAATATACACCCACATACACATCCCGAAGGAAAGATGGAGAACGTTGAATGTTATCTTTGTGGGCTATTGGGAGACCCACACTGGACTTTGAGCATAAATATATCCAGTTAAAACGATAAACAAAGCTGCCCCCCAACATATCTTGGCATATATTTGCTTAACTCATCGTTATCTGATCATCTAAATCATTTGTTCCCAATTAGGTAAGTATGTGGGCCCCTTGTTTTTACAAAAGCGAAGCCGTGGACCGCCTACTTTATAAAATTTTGACATCTCTATGGTAGTTTTTGTTATGTGGATTTCAGTCTACAAATCAAACTTATGCCCCTTTGATTCCAATATTCTATTAACTAGATGCAGGGCAATGGTTTCACTGCATGATACTCAGAAAGGCACATCTCCCCTTCAGACTCCACCTCATTTAAGTCATTGTTTCATCGCAAGGAACTATAGTTTTTCAAGTTAGGGATTTCTTAGCATAGTATTGACAGCGCCCACAGCAAGTGACATTACTCTGGGGGAAATCATAATTAAAGTGGTATAAAGCTGATATAAGTATAGTAACATCAATATATCCAAAGATATACCAGTGGGGCTTATTGCGAGCTCAAAATGATAGGCCTTATCAACATTGCAAGCATTATACCGTATTTACTCGAATCTAATGCTCACCATTTTGGGCCAAATTAAGTTGCAAAAATAAAGGTACGCATTAGATTCAATGGCACATTTATATTCACCAGCAAATACTTTTTTTGGTTTCAACGTTCTGAAAACTTAGGTGAGCATTAGATTTGATGGCACATTAGACTCAAGTAAATACGGTATCAGTTTTATACCACTTTAACTGTCATGGTTTTCCCCCAAGGAACCCTGAAAATGGTGGTTTGGTGAGCATGCTAAGATTCTTCTTGAAATTCCTAGCCGTTCTAACTTTGCAGTGTAGGTATTCAGATGAAGGAAATGTTTGCTACTAAAGCCAATGACATTTATACATTAAAGGGGTGGAATTTACACCCCACCTTTCCCTTCCAAAAGGAGTTGGTCAAAGCAGTTAACATGGGAAAAACAAACAGAAAAATAAGCTGTCATTAAAACAATTAGCAAAAACAACCGAAAACAAAAGCAGCATCAAAAATGGTGCAGAGAGCCAAAGTTAAGAGTAGATAAATTAGATTGAACTTAGCAACAACAGACAGAATCAAAGGTTTGCTTAAAGGGTAATGTCTTCAAACACCAGCTGAATACAACTAGAGGGGAAGATAATTGGGCAGAAGATTTCTAACCACTAGACCGGCTGGCTAGAGGGACTAAGGACTGTGTTGAGGTGCCTGCTCACCAGCGGAGAAGAGTTTCACCGGCAGAGTGAACACCTCCACCACAGAGGGCCCTGCTGTACCCACAAAAAGTTATGTAGGCTTAGCTCAAGAGCTGCCTGTGTCTCCTGTTGGCCAGAGCTGGTGTCAGACCCAGGAATGTGGTGTTCCATTGCTGGAGTTGGGACAGATGTAGCCTTCAATCAGCTGGTTCTGTGGTTTCATCATCATTCTCCCTGATCAGAGCTAGCATAATTCCGCCCCGCATTGAAACCAATGGTGAAAACCTGGAGGAAGGTAAGGTTCAGGAGTGAAGCAATGTGTCTCTCCACCTCCTGCCCTAGCTAGCACAAATACTGGGCTCATCTTATGTTCTTCTGCAACCAGGATGTTCAAAGTGGAGGAAGACCCACTGACTTGCACCAATCAGCCCCACTTAAGAATTTACTCTATGCTTTTGGAACACTGCCATGGGGGGCGGGGGGAGGATTTTCGTACACTGCCACCAACGGTGCCTCCAAAGGCAGTGGCATGTTCAGGAAGGATGAAGCAGCAAATTTTAAAGGCCAGGTGGATCCACACAGGAGAAACAGGAAGCCCTTCAGGACACCTGGTCCAAGCTGGTTCAGGCCTTAAGTAACCGGTGACGTACTGGCCAGGGAAGAAAGTGTCCTTGAGCCTGTCTCAAGTCCTTTCCCTCACCCCTGAATTACTCACCGGCTGCACAGCATATCTGAGAAAGGTGGGACTCAAAGTATCTGAGAAGGAGTGCCTTTCGAGAAGAGGCCCTTGCTTCTTAGAAAGCAAGCAGCAGCTAGACAGATCTTATCAGAAGAATGATTCATCGCAGATGGCCCAACTTCTGCAGCCACCAACAAGAAAAGCATCAGATGGCGACTGTCATTAACTTGGTATTGCTACTGCTTCTGTGCTATTTGGCCCTCCAAACACTGCCACACTACAACTCCGATCCTCCCTGAGCATTCTGCTGGGGTTGATGGAAGTTGAGGTTCCTCAGTCTCTGGTGGGACCATAGATTACCCATCCTTGGGTAGGCTACTCCCAGACTGGATTAATTTTGGCCAGCAGCTATCTCTCCATCTAACCCAGGGCGGTCCAACCTTTCATAACAAGCAGGCCGCAATAGTACTTCGACACAGAACGTGTGGGCAGCCCACCGCCTTGTTGCATGGCGTGAGGTTGTGAGGCCAAAATTTAACACACACTGCCCTCGCTGCCCTGCCAAGGAGCTAAGGATGTGTGAGACTCTGTGGTGGTCATGTGGGTGGTAAAAGCTTTCTGGGAAATGATATATAATGAGCTGAAAAAAATGTTTAAGATAGCTTTTGTTAAAAAACCAGAGGCTTTTCGGTTAGGCATTATAGGTGCGGAACTACCAGAAGAAAATAAACAACTGTTTATGTAGGCAATGACAGCAGCAAGGATGCTTCTTGCCCAGCGGTGGAAAGAAGAAGTACAGGCCAGAGAAGAGTGGCAGAACAAGCTGATGGAATATGCAGAAATGGCAAGACTGACGGGAAAGATCAGAAATCAGGAAGACCAAGTATTCTTAAAGGACTGGAACAACTTTCTAACATATTTGAGAGACCACTGTAAACAGCTGAAATCATTGGCAGGAATACGACGACACTTGTAAAGTAACATGGATTTTGGATGCTATGATTATATAATAGATAGGTAAAGGTAAAGGTACCCCTGCCCGTATGGGCCAGTCTTGACAGACTCTAGGGTTGTGCGCCCATCTCACTCAAGAGGCCGGGGGCCAGCGCTGTCTGGAGACACTTCTGGGTCACGTGGCCAGCGTGACAAAGCTGCATCTGGTGAGCCAGCGCAGCACACGGAAACGTCGTTTACCTTCCCGCCAGTAAGCGGTCCCTATTTATCTACTTGCACCCGGGGGTGCTTTCGAACTGCTAGGTTGGCAGGCGCTGGGACCGAACAACGGGAGCGCACCCCGCCGCGGGGATTCGAACCGCCGACCTTTTGATCGGCAAGCCCTAGGCACTGAGGCTTTTACCCACAGCGCCACCCACGTCCCTTATAATAGATTACAGTAAAAGATGCAGGAATAAAACTTAGAATTTGAACCCTTGGAGGGAAGGAAGGAGATCTCAAGGTTCAAAAGATGTTTGTTATGTTTATGGTGTACAACTTTTATATAAAACTAATACAATTTTATTTTTTAAAAAAAGTTGAATAAATTATACCAGAAACTTCAAAACAAAAACAAAAACGGATGTGCGAGGCTCTGGTAGGGTCTTACAGCCCTTCTGACTGCGTCTCAAAGCTGGGAAAGCGCTGACTAGGTTTTCAGAAGGAGGCTGCAGGCCTAACTAGGGCCCTGTCCAAGCCTCACGCCTCCTTCCCAAAGCCCAGCACCTCACTCACCTGGCTTTGGGAATGCAGCACAAGGGCTGTGGAGGTGGGCATCAAATGTTGGCGAGGGCCACCAAAAAAAGGCCTTGAGGGCTGTGTGCATGTTGGACCGCCGTGGTACCCTATCTCGCTGTTTTCTTTTGAGACTGGAATATTTATTTCTTCTGTTTATATCCCATCTTTCCTCATAAGAGCACAAGGCAATGTGCAGTGTTCCCCCTCCCCTCTAATATCTTAACAACAACCCTCCGAGGTAGCTTAGACTGAGAGAAAATGGCGGAGCCAACCTCACCCAATCAGCTTCATGACTGAAGCAGTTCCCTACCTCCCACCCCAGGTCTTCAAACTACAGTGCCATACTGGTTCTTTATTACTATGTTGGCTATCCTGGGTTGAAGGAAGGGGGGGGGGAATAAATGTAATAAAGAAGCAATGGATTATTTTATTGACATTCATAAGCTGCCCTGGGGGGGGGGGACCTTGTTGAAAGGTGAGATATAAACATTCATAACTAATAATAAATAAACTGTGAACCTTTCTGAGTCTGTTTTTCCCTAAGATGCACTTTTTAAACTGAAGAATTTTTCTGTTTTTGTCTTGTATTTTTACGCTGCGAACTGCCATCAGATCTATGGATGAAGGGTGCCAAACAAATATAATAAATATAAATAAATAAATATTACTAATAATAGATTTGGGTTTCCCCCTACTCTTTTTTTAAAACTTGTTAATTAGCGCAAACTTTTTTTTTTTTAAGTGCAGCATTTCTCCTTGTTTATTTGGCACTGCTGCAGAAATAAATCTTGCAAAGGGATGCCTTTTCCAAAGGAGGCAATTCTGAAGCGCTGCAACTGACAAGCACGCAAAAGGGAAAAGGGAGCCACCCACCTTCCGCAGGGAGGCGTCTCTCTCGCACCCACCACCCCGAAGCCGCCCGGCAGGCAGCGCAGCCGGGGTCCCCGCACTCCAGCCCGCGTCTCCGCGCGCCTCTCCCTCCAGGATCCGCGCTCACACAACTTACTCATCATGGAAACTTCCACCCGCTCCGTGCATCGCGCCCGCACCAACTATGCCAGAGACCTTTCTTTTAAAAAACACAGATTTTTGTCAACAACTGAGCATACGCCGCGCGGAGCCGTCAAGCCCTTAATAATAATAATAATAAAAAGGAGGAGGGAGGGAAATGTATTTTTAATTGCAAAAAATAAATAATCCAAAAGCCCTGTGATGAAATATTCTGCTCCATCCAACGAACGCCAGTCTGGAAAACCCCGTTCGGCTGCTTGGGTGGTGGGGGGGTCGGATTTAAACGCAGACACATATACATATATATATATGTACACACACATTCTGCAGCTAACACCCCCCCCCCATCTTTCCAATGATAAAGACTAAAATGCAGAGAGATCGAGGCTCCCCTTCCTCAGTAAACAATCGCAAGGCGTTGCGTGGGAAGCGCGACCGCGGAAAACCTTCGGGGAAAGGGGGGGGAAAGACAACAGCGCAACCCACCCGCGCGAGAGCGATGCGCTTCAGACGATCGAAGCCAAGCGGGTGCTAAAAATACCCAACATCTGGCAGCGCGGCCAAGTCCAGCTGTGAACTCCTGCCCCAGAAGTCCGGGTCAGGAGGGGATCCGTCGCGTGGATCCCCCTCCTCCAACAACAACAGCAACTCCGGATTGCTTTGCTAAAAGGAAAAGGGGGGGAAAGCCCGGGCACTCACTCACCGCGAGCAAATCCGTCGCGGGTCTCCTCTCGCCTGCGCGTCCTGCCCCGGCTGGGGCTCCTGCCCGTCGAGGGCGCGCTGCTGCTGACGCCGCCGCCGATGGGGGAAGTCCTGCCGCCTCCTCGGCCCTGGGCTCCTTCTCCTCCTCCTCCTTCTCCCCACCTGAGTCCGCCCCAGCCCCACTGCCTTCCCCAGCCGGTTTGTCTGTCTCGGCGCTGGTGACCTGGTTTCCCCCTCTCTCCACGCGCCCCACCGGGAGCCGGAGGCGCGGCGGCGGCGGCGGCGAGGAGGAGGAGGACTCAGCTCCCGTCCGCCCGCCCCACGATCGCCTCGCCGGGGGTGGGGAGGCAGGCGACGCCCGCGCGCAACGGGGGGAAACGGGCGCAGCCAGCCAGGCGCGCGTCACGCGTGGATCTGCCCCTGGGGACGCGCAGCAGGCCAGCCCGCGGGGAAACCGGCCTCTTGGGCTAAGCCAGGGCTGCCCACCTTTAGGAACCGGGAGAATCGGCACCCCCGGGGGTCATCTAGACCAACCCCCGGTGGCTTATCCAATCGGAAACGGGCAGCTTTAATTGCTGCGCCAGGAGCCCCGGAGAGGGTCCGGCTGCCCTCACTCCCCTGGGGCTGTGTGCTTCGTACCTGCCCCCCTGGCTGGCAAAGGAAGGCGGGGGGAGATGCCTTTCCCAAGGAAGGAAGCCGGCCCAGGAATCCTGGAGGGATCCTGGGCTTGAGATCTCCCCACCACCACCACCCAGTGCCAGACTGGGCCAAGGCGAGGCTTCCCATGTGGCGCTGCTGGCGCAGCACTTCCGCAACTCTCCCAAAGGAACCTGGGCCGCTCTCCAGAGGGAAGGTTTATACTGTATGGCGCTTTTTAAAAATTTATTTAATGCAATAAGACGAATCTCCCACGCACGCCTCGGGAAATTTTGGAGGGGTGGGGCAGGGTGGGGCAAAAGCTTAGATGCAGGTCCTTATCTATTTCTTATTATGGGATTTTTAGCAAACGACAAAAATAATCTGCCGGCAAAGGTAGATTGCACCTATGACATAAGCGGCTCCCAGAAATTTCGCAGGAAACCAGTTTTTATAAAGATGAAGGGAGCACAATCTGCACAGACACCCATATATGCTAATTTTAGGTTCTTCATCTTTGACAATTTTTTTTATTTTTAACTGATTTTATAAAATAAGGAACATTTCAAATGCACTGGGAAACTGCAGTAATTTAGCAATTATTTCTTTCAATGGTTAAAAAGCAGTTCAGGTTTAGAACTGAGTTTTAAAAATACTGGTACTTTCCAGTTTAAAAGTGATTCTGAGCTTTTCCTTGGTGTTGCAGATTTTTAAACAAACAAACAAACAAACAAACAAACAACCAGCTGAAATCGCAGTTAAAT
This sequence comes from Podarcis muralis, assembly GCF_964188315.1. Taxonomy (NCBI): domain Eukaryota; kingdom Metazoa; phylum Chordata; class Lepidosauria; order Squamata; family Lacertidae; genus Podarcis; species Podarcis muralis. The sequence goes on from NC_135666.1 coordinate 42,003,385, forward strand.
TGCTCTGGTCCTGATTTCCTAAATATTCTGTGATAGTTGACAACACCCTTCGCCATCCTGATGCCCTCCAGCTGCTGCCAGACTCCAACTCCCATCAGTCCCCATCAAGCACAGCTGATGGGAGTTGTATTCCAGCAACACCTGAAGAGCACCAGGTGTGCCAAGCCCAGCTTACAAGTAGCTTTATAAGTTGGCATTACTGCCTTTCTTATTTGAAACAGCTAGCAATGCCAAATACAAATGACAGGATACCTCTCCAGTTTTTGCTTTAATGAAAATAATTATGTTGCTAATTAAAATATACCCACAAGGTAACATTCCCAGCTGTGTTCAGGATGTCACAAAGCACAGGGCCTTAGACTTGCAACTGATTTACTTTCTCTTCTTCTTTTTGTATTTTTAAGACTTAAGCGAGTTCCACTTTACCTCTCTCTGTGTTGAGGACTTCAGTACCTAAGAGATGACTCACATGCGGCCTGAAATGTCTGTCATAAAAGTGTCCGCGAGCTTGTGCATTCTCCCCCATTATAGATCTATATAATCTTTAACATGACCTAGACCTCCAAACACCAAGGCAACTGAGGTCCACTTTACATTAAGGCAGCAGTGCTGCACATGCCTCCATATTTTGGAATAACCCGGACGGACTATCTTGCACATAAGCATCATAGCTGTCAACTTTTCCCTTTTCTTGCGAGGAATCCTATTTGGAATAAGGGAATTTCCCTTAAAAAGGGGGAAAGTTGACAGCTACGATAAGCATGTGTAAGTAAAGGGTAAAGGGACCCCTGACCATTAGGTCCAGTCGTGACTGACTCTGGTGTTGCGGCGCTCATCTCGCTTTATTGGCCAAGGGAGCCCTGTACAGCTTCCGGGTCATGTGGCCAGCATGACTAAGCCGCTTCTGGCGAACCAGAGCAGCGCACGGAAACGCCATTTACCTTCCCGCCGGAGAAGTACCTATTTATCTACTTGCACTTTGACGTGCTTTCAAACTGCTAGGTTGGCAGGAGCAGGGACCAAGCAACAGGAGCTCACCCCATCGCAGGGATTTGAACCGCCGACCTTCCGATCGGCAAGCCCAAGAGGCTCAGTGGTTTAGACCACAGCGCCACCCATGTCCCTTTTGAGCATGTGTAGGAGTGGGCTATAAGGCAGGAAGCTGTGCGCAGGTCTGAAGCCTGCCTCTGTGGAAGGTAATCTGAGCATGCCGTTATATTTTGAAAACCTACAGTCTGCCTTAAACTTTGGCTTCGTTGTTAGTTAATAACGTTAATTTTTTCTCACATCTTCCTCGGCTGGAGTGCAACATTTCCATGTGTCCCATGTATAAGCTGCATGCCCAGGTCACAAGCGCTTCCTCTCATGCCCTGAATTAACCAACTGGAAACAGTGGCAGGTGCAATTCACTGCCGTGTCAGAAAACAAAACAGGGCAAGTATACATGCAAATGGCGCAGCTGTTCGGATGCTTCTCAGGAGCAGGGATCTATACATAAAAAGCTCAGTCCCATACAGTGGTACCTCGGGTTGCATACGCTTCAGGTTACAGACTCCACTAACCCAGAAATACTCGAGTTAAGAACTTTGCTTCAGGATGAGAACAGAAATTGTGCGGCGGCAGCAGGTGGCCCCATTAGCTAAAGTGGTGCTTCAGGTTAAGAACAGTTTTAGGTTAAGAACGGACCTCCAGAACGAATTAAGTACTTAACCCGAGGTACCACTGTATTTGGGGGCTACTTTTTGGGGGAGGCTACTATTTGGGACGCGGGTGGCGCTGTGGTCTAAACCACTGAGCCTAGGGCTTGCCGATGGGAAGGTTGGCGGTTCGAATCCCCGCGACGGGGTGAGCTCCCGTTGCTCAGTCCCAGCTACTGCCAACCTAGCAGTTCGAAAGCACGTCAAAGTGCAAGTAGATAAATAGATACTGCTCCGGCAGGAAAGTAAACAGCATTTCCGTGCACAGCTCTGTTTTCACCAGAAGCGGCTTAGTCATGCTCGCCACATGACCCTGAAAAACTGTCTGCAGACAAACGTTGGCTCCCTCGGCCAGTAAAGCGAGATGAGCGTCGCAACCCCAGAGTTGTCCGCGACTGGACTTAACTGTCAGGGGTCCTTTACCTTTACTTTTCCAGATAGCTTGAGGGTTACAGGGGGGTCAGTAAGCCAACCATATGAATGACCAATGGTGACAAAATTTCTGTGGAAGAAAGAACCAGATAATGCAAAATTCCTGGCAAGAGAAATTGATGAACTATGCTGAGATGGCGACATTAACCGGGAAAATTCGGAACCAGCAGGACTAGACTTTCCTAAAGGAATGGAAGAAGCTTTTAACGTATTTGGAAAGCAACTGTAACCAATTGACATCGCTTCTAGGGTTAAAAGAAGTTTTGGAAGGAGTAATATATAAATTATTGTGAAAATAATTAAGAATAGGTATGAAGATTTGAATTTATAGCGATAACTGTAGTAACAAAATGCATAATTAGAAAGGATTTTAGAAAACCATCAGTTGAGGTTGAAGGAAGTCTTAGGCTGCGATAGCCAAAGACTTTGAAATGATATTTAAAAGGATGATATGCTGGAAAATATGTGTAAAAACCAATAAAAAATATTTATTAAAAAAAAGATAATGCAAAATTCTGCCAGCAACCCTCCAGTGCCTTTTTCTGGCTGAGAACATACATTTTGTCTTCCCTATCATACTTCCTGACATAGGAATTACTGTACTTGCATGCCACTGATAATGTAGTGATGGCTAAAACATACGCAGTGATTGTTTCATTTAAGGCTCAATTTCTACATTTTTGCTTTCCAGGGGAGGCTGGTCTACTGGGACAATGCCCTACTAAATGAAACATCAAGCACTGATAATATAATAATATAATAATAATAATAATAATAATAATAATAATAATAATGATGATGATGATGATGATGTCCCCAAAATCTCAAAGCCACACTCTTTCCTGTCGTGTTGACATTCATCTCTTTCCATTTGAGTTTAGAGTCAATCACAGTCAGAAGAGCATGAGATTCTTAATCCCAGGGTTGTGGGTTCAAGTCTCACGTTGGGCAAAAGAGTCCTGCCTTGCAAGGGGTTGGCCTAGATGTCCCTTGTGGTCCCCTCTGACGCTACCATTCTATGATTTGCTGTGATTCTTATTTTCTTGCCAGTCGAGCTCTCTACACCAGTTTAGCCACGCCCAATCCAAAAGCACTGCTACAGCCAAGAGGTCCTGCCCATCTGCTTCCCTGAAGAAAAAAACGTGATAAATGTATATGTAACTAGAGCTGCAGGCTCCTTACCCCTAGTTTTGCTGGTTCCTCAAGCCTCCTGGCATCATTGTGACAATCCAGCCACAGAATATAACATTCATAGGGCTGCTGCTACATGGGCATAGCTGGAGGGTGCAGGGAGACAGCTGCCCCCCCTTCAAGTACCGTATTTTTCGCCCTATAGGATGCACTTTTCCCCCTCCAAAAATGAAGGGGAAATGTGTGTGCATCCTATGGGGCGAATGCAGGCTTTTGCTGAAGCCTGGAGAGTGAGAGGGGTTGGTGTGCACCAACCCCTCTCGCTCTCCAGGCTTCAGGAAGCTATCTGCAAGCCTTGGGAGCCCGCGGGAGTTCCCACCGGGCTTCCAAGGCTTGCGGACAGCAACCTGCAGCCCGAAACCCAGGGAGCGCAGCGGAGCGCGCCCCGGGCTTCGGGCAGATATCCGCAAGCCTGGGGAGCCTGGCGGGAGTTCTCGCCGGGCTCCCAAGGCTTGAAGATAGCAGTCTGTTCTGGGGGCTGGGGTAGGGGGAAGCTCGGGCTTCCCCCGCCCCAGCCCCGCACCTAAGGGGGAAATAATTTCCCCCCCTTTATTTCCCCCCTGTGCCACGCCAAAATTCGGCACGCAAAGTTCTTCGCTTTGTGCCCTTGTACAAGCAAAAGAAACATACTAAATTATACCACTCTCTAGGGCATCTGAGTTTTTTCCAGTGCAAACTGAATTTTCCCCCGATGCAAGTTATGCTTTTCCAATTCAATTTTTTCTGCAAAACCCAGATCACTGCTCCAGGGGCATGTGTGGTGAATTCCTGGGACATGCATCCAGGAAGAAAAACACACTGTCCCGACTTCCATGCTTATGAAGTACACACTTTTCAAACAGGGAGATGATAATGTATGCTGGGAAATGTAATGTGTGGAGCATCCACAAGCCTTCATTAAACCCATTAAACACAAATGAATTTAAAGAACTCTCAACAAGATGTGAAATGCAACAGGACATTTTGCTTCCCTATCGACCTGTCGGAAATAATCTTTAACTCAAACGTCATTTACATCCAAATTCTTTTCCCCCTGGAAGGAAGATAATGGGTGCTAATGTGTTTTCTCCATGATGAGGCAAAGTAGGATGTTTCGGGCTCTAGACAAGATTTAGTATATCTAAAGGATGAATAGTTTGGAGGAGATCGTAATATTAGCGCAACAGTTGTGAAATAATGGTGTATTGTTATTTTCCAAATACCCTGCCCATCATTACACCATTTATCACAACATGGTGTTGGATCAATTCAGCACCAAGACAACTGCTCTTGTCCTCAGTGGGACAAATTAGTCATGAGTTAACTCGTCCCCCTTATTTCATTTGGAACCAAGGGCAGCTAAATTGAGGTGCCTCCATCCTCTCATTATTTTCCAGGAGGGATTAAAGTAGGGTCACTAGACGTCCCTGTTTCCCGGGGACAGCCCCCGGATTTGCAAATAAGTCCCTGGACAAATTCCATCCCTGGAATGTCCCTGGATTTCATCTAATGTCCCCGGGAAAAGCAGCAGTGGCAGTCTCAGCAGCCCGGAGCAGTTGGCTCTGGCTGGCTTCAGGAGCTGCTCGGAAGTCCCCATATGATGGTGGTGCAGGGGCTCAAAGATGCAGCTTCCGGGCTGCCTCCACCTTCCCAGACCTCAGCAACTAAGCTGTGAAGGGAGGCTTCATGCTGCCTATCAGAGCTTGCGTGCAAGCAGGAGAGGGCAGGGATCTCTCAGTTAGGCAACAGGAAGCCTCCCTTCCCAGCTGAGAGATCCCCGCCCCCTCCTGCTTGCACACAAGTAGGAATGGGATTGGGGCTGCTCCGATGGGAAGGGAGGCATCGCGCTGCCCAAGCCTCACTGCCGCCGCTCTCGGCCTTCCTTCTCCACCTTCCATGCCTAACCCACTGCACACCGCTTCCCCACCACCACCACCAGCAAAGAACCAACAACTCAGAGGCTGCCCAGGCTCATGGAGAAAGGAGTTAGAAGCCTCAGAGGAAGGGGAAACATGGCGGTTGAGGTCAAGGTGGCAGCCACCCCCTTCCACTGCCACCACTGCAGCATCAACATCCCAAACGTGTAGTATTGATTGATTGATTGATTGATTGATTGATTGTGTCCCCGGATTCATTGAAAAAAAAATCTGGTGACTTTAGATTAAAGCACATATGGGAACTTCAGGTTTGCGCAACTGAAGTGGATTAAAGTGCTCTGTCGCCCCAGCACAAGAAATCCACTTTTAAAAAAAAATTTACAAAAAAAACCCGCCCAGACATCTTGCAGTTTGGGAAATGCATTTAAAAGTTTGGAATAAAATAGGGATTAATGGGAAGATGTGTAAACACCCTGCAAGCAGATCAGGATGTCTGGGTGTTTTTTTGTTGTTGTTGTTTAAATTTTTAAAAAAGTGGATTTCTTTGTTATCTAACTGTCCTGCAAACAGATGAGAACAAATGCTCAATAAAGAAGGGGCACAATCTTGCTACCACATCAGCTTTGCGCAAACAAATCAGGATGAAAGCTCAATAAACAGGTCATACGGAGGTGTCCTTGGGTCAGAATCCAAAAGAATAATTAAAAGCTAGTGAAACATCAAAATACTAGTAATCTCATAAAGCCACTTATTCACTAATCCAACAATTGCCTAAAATACAAGGTACACATCTCAATATTGCTGCAGCACAATTGCTGACAGGAATGAGGCCTTGTCAGCATATAAAGGTAAAAGGTAAATGACCCCTGGACGGTCAAAGGCGACTATGGGGTGCAGCGCTCATCTCGCTTTCAGGCTGAGGGAGTCAGCGTTTGTCCACAGACAGCTTTCCGGGTCATGTGGCCAGCAGGACTAAACCTCTTCTGGTGCAACGGGACACCGTGATGGAATCCAGAGACTTGGGGCTGTTTACTTTCCTGCCACAGAGGTGCCTATTCATCTATTTGGCAGGAGCTGGGACAGAGCAACGGGAGCTCACTCTGTTGCGGGGATTCGAACTGCTGACCTTCTGATCGGCAAGCCCAAGAGACTCAGTGGTTTAGACCATAGCATGTGCAGAGGTCTGTGCTGGTTGCTGATCTGCTACCAGATCGAGTTTAGGGTGTTACTATGAGTATATAGGTGGGACACGGGTGGCACTAGGACTTGACAATCAGAAGGTCTGCGGTTTGAATCCCCGTGATGGGGTGAGCTCCCGTTGCTCAGTCCCTGCTCCTGCCAACCTAGCAGTTCGAAAGCACGTCAAAGTGCAAGTAGATAAATAGGTACCGCTCCGGCGGGAAGGTAAATGGCGTTTCCATGCGCTGCTCTGGTTCGCCAGAAACGGCTTAGTCATGCTGACAACATGACCTGGAAGCTGTACGCCAGCTCCCTCGGCCAATAAAGCGAGATGAGTGCCGCAACCCCAGAGTCGGCCACGACTGGACCTAATGGTCAGGGGTCCCTTTACCTTTACCTTATGAGTATATAGAGCTCTTAACAACTTGGGACCAGTTTACCTATGAGATCACCTTACCGCACATGTGTCCACTCAACCACTTCAATCGGCAAAATTGGCACTTTTACAAGTGTCACGTACGATTTCCCTCAACTGTGCCAATTAAATTAGAACATCCCATTTTGGGGGGGGCATGCTCTCATTTGAGAGCATAGCACCCCGAAACACAAGGGAACATGGCACCCAAAAACACACAGGAACATGGCCCCAGAAGATGGGCGTTACAGTTTTCAGCTGCAAGATGTTGCATGTACTACCCACAGTGCATCTGAAAGCATCGTTTAGTGTGGCAGCACCAAACTTTGGAACTGCTTGCCAATTGATCTCAGACATTTGCCTTCGCTGTATTCCTTTTGGCACCTGCTGAAGTCATTCTTATTTAGACAAGCCTATCCAGATGATCTGAAAGTTTAGTCATAGGAGTAAGTTCGTAGGAGTTTGTAGTCTATTTTATTGCAGCTTTATCCTGTATGTTTTTATTTGCGGTTGTAATTGCTTTCATGATAATTTTATCAGTCTACTTGGACTATTGTATTCAAGGTAAATACTATGAAAAATAATAATATCATTTTGTAAATCACATTACAGTATATATACAAACTGCTTTTTAAATCCTATGCCATCCCATTCATTCTCACAGAAGCTTTGAAAAGTAGGTCTCTGTTATTCCCATTTCACCTGCTCATAGGCAAGAAAGGGATCAATAGAAAACCATTTGTGGGACTGCAGCTACTTTCATTAAATAGTAGGTTGTGTCCAGAGTTACGCAGGGCAGAACTTCATAAAAGTTGGGTTTGGCTTATTCCCCTTTACAGCGGTATCTCGGAAGTTGAAAGGAATCCTTTCCGGATGTCCGTTCGACTTCCAAAACATTCGGAAACCAAGGCGTGGCTTCCGATTGGCTGAAGGAAGCTCCTGCAGCCAATTGGAAGCTGCAGAAGCTGCGTCACCATTCAGGTTCCAAATAACATTTGCAAACCGGAACACTCACTTCCAGGTTTGCGGTGTTCGGGAGCCGAAATGTTTGACTCGCAAGGCATTCGCGAACCAAGGTACGACTGTATCTTTACAATCTGATATGTTTCTGAATATATGATCTGGAAGGTTGGAGAACCCTCCAGAACAACGTGGGAAGTGCCGCTGGAATCTGCAGGCAGGATTGGGAAGTGGCAAACATTGCCTCCTAGCCCATAGGAAAACCGAATTTGCATCACTTCCATGAATGGAAGGATGGAAGGAGCCCTTACATTCACATAACAGCATGTCTGGACCCAACCCATTGATTCAAGACAGGCTGGAGGAGTATAAAAAAAGGGCACAATATAGCCTTCATAAAGGTGAAATATTAGCTAAGAGGTTTGGACACCTGCTAGGTATAAAAACAATGACTAATCTAAAAATAATAATAACTGCAGGAATATTAAGAGGCACTTGCAATTTCATATCATTTAATGTTGATGATTGAATTAAAATATAAATTGAGTCTCTCTCTCTCTCTTTCCTTCTGCCAAGAATGAGTCACATACAAACATAATGAAACCAGAAATGGAAAGAACTCTGCTACAATGTGAATGTGGGCGAGCTTTTCAAAAAACTTCTAATGAACATATTTTTAAAAATGTCTACACTAGCTGGCAAGATCAATATGAAGCAAACCGCATGATTTGTTTTTGTGCCTTCACCATACGCAGGAGAGCAAGTCCTATAAATCAATGCTGACATTAATTTTTTAAACGCCTTTATTCCTATATGACTACATCAAAGAAAATGAAGGGGGGGGGAAAGAATCCCAAACATTAAGTGACTCACAGTTACAAAAGGAAGGCAACAGTGAGTTAATCCCTTCACGTAGGATTAGCTAAGGGCAACCAGCTATCATTGTCCTTAAATAACCCTGTCATTTTCGGGGTTGCTGAATAGTGACTACAGCACGCTGACATGATAAATACACACTATTTTGAAATTATCAAAAAGCAGACATGTGGGGATGTGTCATGAACAGAGAAATCATGCCCGGGTGCCTTGTTTTCATTGTGTTAAGTAACACTCCAGCAAGGTTCACCCTTAGTGATGTCAGTTACTTCTTCTACCCTGGTACAGTAATGCCATTATAGTTTGGCAGCAAACTATTACAGCCTTCAGTTTCAGCAGCAGACAAATTAGCAACTGCCCGTTTTCGGAACCTGCAACAGTTTTAAGGCATATGACTCCTGTTTTCCCAACAACAACTACCGAGCACGAGATTAGCAAAACCAACTTTACCAGATTATCTCCACCAGCTCCTTTGCATTCTTCCCCGCCTCTGCTTGAGGCGGTAGAGCAGGGTCACACACAGGAGATAGTGGAAAGGTTTCTAGGTAAAGTCCCAGCCTGGCCAATTTGTTGTTGTTGTTTAGTCGTTTAGTCATGTCCGTCTCTTCGTGACCCCCTGGACCAGAGCACGCCAGGCTCTCCTGTCTTCTACTGCCTCCCGCAGTTTGGTCAAACTCATGCTGGTAGCTTCGAGAACACTGTCCAACCATCTCATCCTCTGTCGTCCCCTTCTCCTTGTGCCCTCCATCTTTCCCAACATCAGGGTCTTTTCCAGGGAGCCTTCTCTTCTCATGAGGTGGCCAAAGTAGTGGAGCCTCAGCTTCACGATCTGTCCTTCCAGTGAGCACTCAGGGCTGATTTCCTGAAGAATGGATGCGTTTGATCTCCTTGCAGTCCATGGGACTCTCAAGAGTCTCCCCCAGCACCATAATTCAAAAGCATCAATTCTTCGGCGATCAGCCTTCTTTATGGTCCAGCTTTCACTTCCATACA